>NW_013667077.1:279762-281065 GCF_000517525.1 Limulus polyphemus
AGATGCCTGTGCATATCCAAATCCTAACTGTCTGCACGCCACCATGGCTTCCAATACACCCCATCCGTCTCCACAAATAACACCCCAACCTTTTCCCGGAACTTGTAGCTCCACCCTTCCCTCGGTTGGTGTTCTTCCTCCTATAAGTCGGACTGTAATGTTGGTGAGATTATATTCTGTGGACACCTAAAAAGAACAAAATATACTGGTTTTTTACTGTTATAACATTAAAATAATAATAATAATATCGTACATACTGCACATCAAAATCATAAAGGAGTGTTGTTACACTGGACAAAGATGTTGCTATAGGTCTTCATGAACATGCATTTCTGTACGTAGAGCGCTTCAATTAGTCTTTGTATTAGCCTAAAACTAATTATTGAACTTTGCGAAATTCGTGTTCTGTTGCCATGTTGGCTCACAAAGAATATAAGGGATAAAATGAAAGAAAGGCATCATAAATTAAAAAGGAGACATAGAGGGTTACAGAAGATCAAGAGAGGAATTCAAGACATCAAAACGGTTGTATGAAACTGGTTGGCTATAAGTGTAACAATCAACTGTAAGAATTTTTTTAAATACATTAAAGATTAGCCAAATGGAAGTTGGACCTTTGGTGAATGATAAAGGAAAGCTCATATATAGTGATTATGAAATTGCCAGGTTATTAAATTTTATGGCCCGACATGGTCAGGTGGTTAGGGTGCTCGACTCACAATCTGAGGGTCGCTGGTTCGAATCCCCATCCCACCAAATATGCTCGTCCTTTCAGCCGTGGGAGCGTTATAATGTGACGGTCAATTCAAGTATTCGTAGAGTAGCCCAAGAGTTGGCGGTGAGTGGTGATGAATAGCTGCCTTCCGTCTGGTCTTACACTGCTAAATTAGGGACTGCTAGCGCAGATAGCCTTCGTGTAGCTTTGCGCGAAATTCAAAAACAAACAATTAAATTTTATTTTTTCTTCATTTTGTACTAATGAAGATTTAAGCAATATTCCTTATCCTAAAAAGATACTAGATTGAAACAAGATCGAAGAAGATTATCACATTAATTCTGAGCTTGTTAAGGAAAATTGGGAACTTTGAAGAATGGTAAGTCTCCCGGTCCAGATAATATTTCCTCAAGGGTTTTGAAGAACGTTAAGGATTGGATGTGTGAGCCACTTGCTATTATTTGTTTGTAAGTCCTGGGATAGTGGGCAGGTACCACAGAATTGAAATTGGGCTAATGTTACTCTTATTTTCAAGGAAGATAATAAAAGTTGTCCCAGTGATTATAGGCCAATTAGCATTACATCAGT
>NW_013667078.1:0-10577 GCF_000517525.1 Limulus polyphemus
ATATATATATATATGTTTGTGCAAGTGGAGTACACATATGTATACGTAATGGGTTAAGTTGCTATTTGCATTTTATTGGACGCTGCCCAAGAAAAACCAGTTGGATCGATAATAATAATAAAGATCTATATTGAGTTAAAGATGCGTAATCAATTTTAACATTTTAGTACATTTCTTCTTCCTCTGTATTTATTTAATTTTGTCCTCGTACGTTTATTTATTTATGTTTGTGTTAATTATCTATTTCTGCAGTATATCTGAATTTGCCTTACAAAGCACGTTCTTATTTAGTTACTACTATCCTGTTTTATTACACCATTCCTTCATATTCTCTCATGAATTAATTACACATTGATTTCATGATTTAATATCCGCGATTTTTCAATGATGCAATACATACATGTGTTTGTGTATAAAAGGCTACTATTAACACGTCCTATTATGGAAATAGAAAGAGATATTGTATCAATTATTATTTTTAGTCAAGTGAGATGCTCGGAATGATTTCACTTCTTCCTGGACTTAGGATTTGCTCACTAGAAGAGCCAACTTTTCATCCTAGATGATACTATTCTAAGACGAAGAGGTAAATGAACCCAGATACTGCTAAGTGCAATCATGTCCAAACATGGTCAAATATACATCTTTCAATGGTTATACAAACATGTAAAATAGTTGTTGTCTCGTTTATAAAATCTCCAAGTGGTGTGATAATTAGTACACATTTTACTGTCACATATCACCATAATTAGAACACACATTGTACTATCACACATCACCATAATTAGTACACATTTTACTGTCACATATCACCATAATTAGAACACACATTGTACTGTCACATATCACCATAATTAGAACACACATTGTACTATCACACATCACCATAATTAGTACACGCATTTTACTATCACATATTACCATAATTAGCGCACCCATTTTACTGTCACACATCACCATAATTAGAACACACATTTTACTATCACACTGTGTGTACTAATTATGGTGATTTGTACTGTCACATATCACCATAATTAGAACACACATTGTACTATCACACATCACCATAATTAGTACACGCATTTTACTATAACATATCACTATAATTAGCGCACACATTTAACTATCACACATCACCATAATTAGAACACACATTTTACTATCACATATCACCATAATTAGTACATACATTTTACTATCACACATCACCATAATTAGAACACACATTTTACTATCACACATCACCAGAATTAGCGCACACATTTTACTGTCACATATCACCATAATTAGAATACACATTTTACTATCACACATCACTATAATTAGTACACACATTTTACTATAACATATCACCATAATTAGAACACACATTGTACTATCACACATCACTATAATTAGTACACACATTTTACTATAACATATCACCATAATTAGAACACACATTTTACTATCAGACATCACCATAGATTATCATGTCTTATTTACTGTGAGATGTGTGCATGCATATTGTTATATTTTACCTCCTGGCGCTAATTCCTAAAAAGGAACTTTAAATGATATATATATATATATATATATGATACTAAACATTATGCTTTTTAAAATTACTTAAAAAGGCCATCTTCTACTTTGCTGGTAATCTCACAAACAAATGAAAATGCATAGTATTAATGACATAGCCGTTACTATAATATTAAAGACATGGCTGTTACTATAAGACTAAAGGCATATTCGTTACCATAATAGCGATAACATGGCAGTACCTTGCAAAGCACAATGTTTCCAAAATGTTAATCTTGAGCCAATCCTATCTCGGCAAAATCTCCGTTAAAACTACTTAGTATAGTAGTAGGTGTTTGGTAGGTATACTTTGATTGAAATATTGGGTTACAGGTTCATAACCCTTAGATAGACTCACCTTTTGTCCATGACAGCAGAAAACGACACGATTGAAATGAAACAGAACACCACTCCACTAACTAATACCACTTGAGGTATTACCTGTATAAAAGACATAAAACGTAAATACAAGGATACTAACACGCCATTTACAAATCACCCAATTAAAATATATTATTTAATAAAATATTTTATCTGCTTAATATATATATAAATAATCAGAGCGAAATTAACAACGTCCTTGCATATTACAGGATTGTGTACGTATTATTAAAACGAGTTTGAATATTCAGCGGTAGTGGAACAGCGGCATGTCTGTAGACTTACAACGCTAGAGCTACAAATAGCACATTGTGTAGCTTTATGCTTAATTACAAACGAATACGAACAAAAACGATTTGAATATGAAAATCAGAAAATTACATGACAATCACGGCCTATCGAGGTAGAACCGAATGTATCAAAACAACATTTTGATATTGTTTGGTAGTTTATACGTAGAGTTACGCCATCGAAAATTGATAGCCTTTGGGAAGAGTTATGCAACAGCGCTTTCCAACGCCAAATGTTCATACTCTCAAACCCTAAGCCCCTCAGTGCCACAGCGGTATGTCTGAGGAATTACAACGCTAGACTCCGGGGTTCGATACGTGTGGTGGGCAGAGCACAGATAGCCCATTTTGTAGCTTTGTGCTTAATTACAAACCAACCAACAAACAAACAAATCAAACCCTAAAATGGGTTCAAATCGGAGATATGGAATTCCCAAGATGGGGACATCCTTAGGATTTAATAGCATTGGAAATCAAAGAAATATGGATCAACTTGGGGCAGCAGGACCATTCAGAAAGACACCTGCAACAACCTGTATCCCGCCGTGGTAAGAAAAGTCTATCATCTTGTAACAAGTAATAATCCACGAACACAAACGTTAGTGGAAAATGTCGTCCATGTGCTCCAGACATCAGTACGTAACATAATTGAAAATGATTTTCACCTGGAAAAACCATGTAAGTCATATGTACACAAGCTGCTTGCACGACATATCAGTTCAACCGTTGCATACTTTAAGTAGTTGGACAATGAAATGGGTATTCATACTATTCCATACGAAAACATTCCGTTCGATTAACGTATGGATTTCTGTGTGCTCGGACATTTAAGAGGGTGCCCGAAAATCGTCGTTCCCTACACTAGATGCATCATGGAAAGCAACAGGGAGGACCGATGTGCTATAAAATGACAGCCTTATAATGGAGCCTTTTGTAATGGATACTATACTGCAGGGAACATTGCCAACATACATCAACGTACATCAGATAGACAAAGACAGACGTGGAGACATAGACTGCAACGACATGGTGAGCTCCAAAATAGTTTTGACTTAATGTACTCAACCCTCTGTATATGAACATAATAATTTTTCCATTTACCTATAATATTCATTTAAGACAAATATGTTGTATCTAAGGGCTAATAAATAAATAAATAAATAAAATAACAAAAAATTAAACTGTAAATATTATTTTATTTATGAGCCATTTCTATATATCTTTTAATTTTACGTCTTCATTATATATATATGAATAAAATCTATCATTATTGAAAATAGTTACGTAAATGTGTTATACAATGAAATTGTTCGAAAGTAAAAAAAAGAGACTTCACGGCAGGGACAATAAAATATCTAGACAAGTGAGTTCAACAGAGAAGACAAAATATGGATTTGTTGAAAACATACTTCGTAATGTTGCATTTTTTAAACTAGTCATTAGAAGTCATGTTATTGAATTTTTTATGATGCAATAAAAACATGTAACGCCTAATAATGAAAAATACATTTAAATACCAAACTTTTAAATACTAATCCAAGAGATGTAAACTTATGCACCCATAAAATAGGAAGTAGTGCATATAAAATAACCTTAATTCTGAATTGTAAAGCGTTAAGGTTATAATATATTTAAATATTTACTATTTGAATACTTAAATTTGAATACAGAAAGTATTTTAAGAAACTGATTTGTTCAACGCATTCTGTATTCAGTAATCTTACTTGAAATATAAACTATTATGGGAGAACCTTTATGGGTGTCGAAACCCGGTTTTTAGCGTTATAAGTCCGCAGACATACCGCTGTGCCATTGGGTGGCTTATTAATATTGTCCTTTATATTGAAACTTTCTAAATTTTTAAAACCGATTTCTAAGCCTGTACACACTAAAATTTATGGATGGTTTGATTTCAAGAGATTTTTGACTTTATTACTAAGCACATAAATAACAGTTGAGCACATCAAAATCACTTCACAAGGGGGTGTGCTCCCCATTTAAAAATGTTTTGAATATTGACAAATAACGAGAGATGAAAACCATATTTTAACAGAATTTTTTTTACTTTATCAAAATAATTATAGTTACTGGCGCTATGATAAGTTTAATAGTAATTTTTAATTAGTTTAATAAGTTTTATGATAATTATATTCAAGAGATATAAGACTTTCAACATGACTACACAATCCCTTATACGTTGGTTTATGACACGATCCTATTTCTAAATACTCTCCAGAGTTATTAATATCAATATATATATAAAACAGATAAATTTGATTTATGTTCTTCTTCAACTGTAAACTTCATACAAGAATGCTTTAATTTAGATATTCTAAGAATGAATTCGCTTGTTTTCTTTCCTTAAAGATAACTGTTTCTTGTAACGGAATATTAGGGTACAAGGATTCAGTGTCTAAACTTGCACAATAAACTTGTTCATCAAATCTTATATCTGCCAGTTGTTTAGAGAACTCAAAACTGTTCTTAACTGTATGCACATTGGTTTCAAATGTTTCAAGAAAAGTACTTTGAAAACCTGCCAATTGTATGAACTCAGCAAGATTTCACACACACACGCACACGCAATGCTTCCACTAATGTATTTATTTCATCGTGAATATAGATTTATAACATGCAGTTCCAAGCTAAAAGACATTTCCAATTTATTGGTTTCACTCATTGGGACATCGATAAGTTTACTGACTCTCAACGCTAAAATCTGTTTTATTTTTCAAGGAAATTAAGGAACTAGCAACAAACACCTTATAATCGAAATTATTTATTAAATCATAATCTATATTGATCATATACATACCTGATGCTGAAGAGCCAAGTCAATGTAGAAAGCAGCTACAACGTAGGAGTGGAAATGGAGATACACTATACACCACATGGGTAGCTGAGGATCGTACTTCTCCCGTGGAGCATGGATCTTAAGAAATAAGGGCAAATTAGCCACGATATGGATCGTAAGAATTTAAGTAAAGTAACTTCCACATAAATCTTTAGAAGTAAAAGCAAAGTATCCATCAAATGGATCTTAAGAAGTAAGGACAAATTAGCCACCAATTAATGAGACTAATTATGTGCATTATTAAATAATGATACGGATCTTAAGATGCGAAGCATATGAGACTAATTACTTTTCATGTTCCTCCAAAACGCTTGTTGGTGTCCTGAAATATTATTAAGTTTTCTTTAAATAATGTTAGCCGGGTAAATACAGAGCATGTGCAGTCGCGTGACCAAGGTAAACACGTGATGTCACGCGCATAGGGTCTATAGATTAATACATTCAACAAAATTTCTCTAAAGCTTTAATCCAAACAGTTTTAGCTATTAACGAGATATTTTGGGAGGATACAATCTATGGTTTTCTAATATATATGTTTAAAGGTGAAAAAATTCAAGAAAACTCACATCAGGGATGTCTTCTTTCAGTCCAAGTCTAGGTTTCCCTGGAGACCAACCAGGGCCTTTGAAGAGCACCGACAATTTGTTTTTGAATCCTTTAATGTTCCAGAAGGTTTTTAACATTTTCCCATAGGCAGAAAACTTGGAATAAAATACAAACTTCATGAGTATCTTTTATACAATTTAATATACTTAATTAACAAAATTTACTAAAAGTATTGAACAATGACATAATGTAAATATATCGATATAAAAGTCTAAACGGTTGTAATAAGAAATAAAAAATATGAAATTTTTTTATTAATTATCTTTGATATTAAACCTAAAATAAATAAAGAGTTTCAAGCCAGTAAACTTTAAGTTAAGTATATCCTGCCAGTAAAATATTCTGGACAAGTTTTGTTTGTATATAGTTATCAAAACTGATTGAACGCATAACCTAAAATAAAACCGATTAATCAATACTAATAATTAAGATGAAATTAAAATTCAGTACGTGTTCAGCTTCGTAACTTTTAGCAGTAGTATGTGTAAAACTGTTTTCCCTCAACAAAAAAGGGGAAAATCACCATTGTTGTAAGATATTTGCATAAAATCCTGACCTATGCTCGTTTTTCTGCTGGAACGACTTTTTATTAACTTTTTGGACAGAGGGTAAAGACAGTCTGAAGCTTTGCGCAAACAAATCGATGGAGCCAATTTTGGACATAAAGTTTTTGAAAGTGCTGTGTTTTAGCTGGTAAAACTTAGGTTAGACACTCAAAACAAATCTATCAGTAAAGCTAAATGAATAATCGTCATCACTTTTCGTTTAGTACAGTTTTTAAGCACATCAAAAATAGGTGTAATAATGGAGATTTATTTTACATTATTAACCTTATACAAATATATACTTCGTATAACTTCTCTGACAAGCAAGTACCAATACTATGTGTATTCAATAATTAACATAGATATGTGACTGATAGCATAACTCACCTGTACATACACTGGGTTAAACGTTTGTATAGGCTGAGTTAAGCCAAACACAATTTCTTCATCCTCAGCCTGAAAGGTACCGAACATCCTGTCCCAAATAATGAAAACTCCAGCATAGTTCTTGTCAATGCAGTATCTGTTACAACCTGTGTTAGTGTTATAATAAAGTAGAAAAATACCAAAATAACACAATTTACATGATTATATGCTCATTTATCTCTATGAAAACGTCAAATAATGAAAACTCCAGCATAGTTCTTGTCAATGCAGTATCTGTTACAACCTGTGTTAGCGTTATAATAAAGTAGAAAAATACCAAAATAACACAATTTACATGATTATATGCTCATTTATCTCTATGAAAACGTTATCATTTCATAAATTTCTTACGTTGTAAAATCTGATCTGCTTTTTTCCATTAATAACGTCAACGAGTTAACTGCTCGAGCGTTAATACTATTTAACCGAGGATACTTAAACTATGAAATATTTTGTGTAGAACGTTTGTTAGGACTGATATTTTAAGTTTTTAAGCAATTACAAACATCTCAAAATATTTCTCTTCCCTTAAAGTTAGCTTATAAAAATAAATATACTGCAGGTCTGGTTACTTTACTTCAAATCCAAGTATAATCAATCGTCATCCACATCTCATGACCACTGAATAGTTATAGCTTTTCTAACAAGTGCAAAATAAATAGTCTGAATGTTTATTGGCATTGCAATTTCTCTGCTTATTTCAACTTCACAGGAAATTCCAATTTAGGCCTACAAAAAAAAAAGTTTCATATTACATGCTGAAAAAATAGGGTAGTTAGGTATGTAGACACTTCTATTTTTTTAGTTTATTTTAAGTCTTTCAAAATTGGGTAGGAAAGCGGAGTATTGGGCTAATTGAATTTTGTCGCTGTATGCTTTGCTCTACTGGTACTTTCAATTTCCGCTGGGCATTTTGGTTTAGGCCTACAACGAATTTCCGTTGATTTCACACCGAACGTGTCTACTAATTGCTCTATCCCAATATCCATTGAAACACATGTTGATGTCTGCTTATAATCATTCGAATGTAGTTTAGGATGGAATGACTTGGACACGTCTTTGACTGTTCAAGTAAACTGTGACCTTGTCATTTTTAAGGAAACATGTGAGCCAGTATTCTAGCCGCCATGATGAAATGTTTGCCATTGCCTGAATGGAAGCTCAGCTACAATTGGCTGAGTGCGTTGACACACTCTACATCAACTAACGTATCAGAGACGTGGTTTCTTATGACCTTCACCTTGCACAGTATGGTAGCAGATTGGTGCAATAATTGATTGAAAATATAAATATAAATATCATTAATCGAAGGGTATTTTTCATTAGGGTCGGCCAGTGTAAATTGTAGCAGGTTCCCTAAGATACCCAGGAAGGAAAAGTAGTAGAAGTAATTAATTATTTTAACAATGTTGAATATATGAATTCGATCACAACAGTGTATTTTAGTAAAGCAACCTTCGTTACAAGGTACCTGTATTAGGTAGGTAATTTATAATTTATGTTCAGTATTTGTATGGATATTGTACTTGCTTGTCAATTAAATAACAGTTTAAACTGGTGTTGAACCAAAAGATGGCGCATAATCCAAAAATGCAATGGGAATAATATTTTTACTTGTGAGAACATAAAGATAAGAAGGTAAACACCATATAGACAGAGATAAAAAGGAAATAATCGACATTACCATGGTGCACTCGATGATGGCTGGGTGTATTGAGAATATACTCTAAGGGCCCCAAGTTTCCTACAACCTGGAAAATTTTGGTTACATTGAGTGAACCTGCTACATATATTATACTCATTAAGTATTTTCATATGGTTTAGATAAAAAAATAAATATAATAATATTAGTAAACAATTCTAAGAAAACAGTTTCTGACAAGAAGTTACATTCCGTGAAACAAGAAAGAAAATAATTTTAATCAAGTTACACGATCAAAAAACATAAAACTAGCTGTTAGTTAGTTAAAGCGTGAGGCGAAAATTGCCTTAAAACTGATGGTAATAGTGAATAAAGCTTTATTAATACCATTAGAGAGAGATGTAAAAGTATCAAAGACCATCATATTTTACTAACTTCACATAAGTTTATAAAGCTTTATGGTCATCTAGTTATCTAAGAAAGTGGACCAAGACGAACATTCTGGTTTTAAGTGTTAGAGGTTGTAATGAAATGTTATAAGTCCTAAAAAATTATCCATGACTGTACTTTACATATGTGATCTGGAATCTTTACTCAATACCACTTGTCTGCAAAAAAATCAGTAATATGAAAATAAAAATGTGACATGACGAAGATAAATTTTATTAAAAATAACGCTGTTTTCCTTGGATCTGGAATCTTTACTCCATACCACTTGTCTGGAAAAAAATCAGTAATATGGAAATAAAAATGTGACACGACGAAGAGAAATTTTATTAAAAATAACGCTGTTTTCCTTGGATCTGGAATCTTTACTCCATACCACTTGTCTGGAAAAAAATCAGTAATATGGAAATAAAAATGTGACACGACGAAGAGAAATTTTATTAAAAATAACGCTATTTTCCTTCTTCAAATTTTCATTTAAAAAATCTTAAGAGTCGTTGGAAAATTAGTTTTAAATTTATTTTCTAACAAAATCTACAAGGTGTCTGAATATTTAAAAAGTACATTTCATTAATCAAAGTAAAGGGTGTCCGGAAATTATGTTAACAAAATTATTTACTCCTGCGTTAGAGACAGAGACCTTGAGAAACTAGGATACACTGTAGCAGCATGATACCAGCGGAAAAGGAGTTTAATCGCATTCACAAATAAATATTAATATAGTTTCCGGACACTCTGTATATATTAGGTCGTCAAAAAATTAATGTCGCTTTTTTTAGATTAAAAAACCGAACAACTTATATATCAAAACAAAACATTTATTAAAGGAAATAGTTTTCTTTCTTTCGATGATGCTTTTTTCATTTTATAATCAGGTTGTGATTAAAGAAATCACTTGGCTTTGAAGCAAAAACATGTCGATGTCCTCTTTAACACCTTTCACATTTGCATACGTTGTCTCAATAAGAGGGTGTTGCAGCGAACGAAAAATATGGTAATCTGATGGTGCCTTATCTGGAGAATATGGTGGGTGGGGAAGAAATTCCCAACCCAACTCCATAATCTTGTGTTGTGTCAAACGTGCCACATGTGGGTGTGCATTGTCGTGGAGAAGAAGAATACTTTTCCGATTGACGAGTGAAGGGCGTTTATGATGAAGGGCTTGATTTAAACGTTCCAGTTGCTGATTATAGATCTCTGCAAATTAATTTCGGTGTGGATTGAGGAGTTCGAAATGAACTACTCCTTTGATGTTCCACCAAATGCAAAACATCACTTTCTGCGGATGGTTTGTTTGTAGTTATGTACAAAGCTACACAAAGGGCTATCTGTACTCTGCCCACCATAAATATCGAAAACCGGTTTCTAGCGTTGTAAGTCCGCAGACATACCACTGTGCCACTGGGGGGCTTGTGCGGATGGAGACCAGGTTTTGCGGTCGGAAGTGGTTTTTGTCTAGATCTGAGCCATTGTTTTTGGCATTTAATATTCGCATAAAGATTCCATTTTTTCATCACCGGTGACAATTCTGTACAAAAATGGTTCATGCGCATTACGCACCAGTAGAGATGAAGCAACGTTTACACGTTGGCAACGATGATCATCGGAGAGTTAGTGAAGCACCCAAACACCTTCTTTAAGGAGTTTTCCCATGTTCCTTAGATGTTTACGCATTGTTTCATGAGAGCCATGCAATTTCAGGTCATTTTACGAGTGTGTTACCTTGAGTTAGACTCATCAATATCAATTCCAACATGTCGGCCTCTGCCATCACAGTTTTTAAGACTAAATTCACTTGAACGAAATTTGCTGAACCATCGCTGACA
>NW_013667078.1:10587-21275 GCF_000517525.1 Limulus polyphemus
ATATAGACGATGTAACTTAACTAAATGACTAATAAATTTGGTAGCTGTTTGAGTAATATAAATATGTTCTAACATCTAAGACATAGAAATGGTATTGTTTACCCGAGTATGTATCCAAACTTGATAAACAAGATTAAGATCGTGATGCGTGAAAAATATAGCAGGAGGGATTCCTAAGGCCAGTGGGAGATAGACCAGCTGAAAAGAAAGAATTTACTCTCAATACGAGTTCTACCTTGATTGTTTTACATCAGTACTTTTACGTATTTTATTTTTCTTTATGAATTTTATTTCCTGGACAGTAGAAAAACGATATGGAAACTCTATTGACTTGGAATGAAATATCACATCAAATACTTAGAAGTCACAGAATTGTAGCTGAAGTATATAATGACAATCTATAATATACTATTATCTCAGTGCTACATCCAAAGTAAGCTTTATGTCTATTTTTCTGTCGTTGGGCAGTAAACAAGTTTAATTTTACATCGATCAGGTCAGTAGGAAGTTAATACAAAATTGTTGTTTTGAGTAGCAACGTTCCAGTTAAACATCCTTATTTAGATGTTTTGTTAGACATTTCATTTCAAGACAAACATAAACAATTTGTTTTAAAACCCACGTAGATTTAGATAGTAACTAAAACACATTAAATGCGTCTTTGTTTATTTACGAAATATATATATATATTTCCTAGCCTAGTTAACGATTAAAAGTTCTTTTTTGCGATATGGTTAAATCTAAGTCGTAAAGAATATTATGCTCTTTTCTAATATGTAGGGAATAGTAAATCAAGCCGAAACAAGAACGTTATGTACATATGTTACGTTTGTGTAGGAATTTTGTGCTGTGATATACCTGCTTCTTTTAAACACAATTACAGGTTTTTAATACATTTACAATATCTTTGAGTACATATAAACTTAAAATGCTTTGTTTAAGTTGAATGAATTATAATTTGTTTAGTTTTCTAAATACGAAATTTCTTCATATATGTGCTGGAAGGGAACGTAATTTGAGAGCACGAAAATGATTCATCAACTTACAGAACACTCAGACAAGTCTTTACAAATATTAGAAAGTTTCTTCTTTTGATTTAAAATAAAAACTTAAAGTAAGTAATTATCGCAATTAAATTTTGTGTACACATTAAGTAAACAGCTCGAATTGTTTGTGATTATTGTGTTTAATCACATTACAGACTATGTGAGAATCTTCCTGAGAGACATCTGGCTGACAGGTAGAAGAAGTTGAAGGAAATAAGTTCACATCAAAACTACGAGAATCAACAAATATTTTAAGCGGACATATAAAAATGCCTATTGGATACTATGAAACATTCTTGATTGGATTTTTTTAGAGGATTCTAGTAAGCAGAATACGAAAAAAAAAAATACTATTTTCATTTCCGATACATTTTACCACTGTTTTCGACGTTATAAAATATTTTGGAGAAATCAGTGATTCAGCGGTAAATTTACGGATTTAGAAAGCTAAAATTCAGGGTTCGATTCCTCACGGGGAAAGTAGCGCATATAGTCTATTGTTTAGCTTTGCGCTAAAGTAACAACAACATTGGAAATCAATACCAGCAACAGTTAAACACGCTTAACTTTTTGCACGTTTACTGTAAAATTTAGAACTTGTGTGTGTGTGTCTGTATTTTACATACCTGTAGCATGATAATCGAAATTATTCTGTAGTTTTCACGTAAAGCTTCTCAATTTGAGAATAAGTTAAGCTTATGCATTTTATAGATGGGATGATTATTTGTTTGTTTGTTTTGAATTTCGCACAAAACTGCACCAGGGCTACACATTAGTTTATTTTTATTACGTTTACCAAACAAGATGGTGAGTATGGTAGGCGAGTGCAAAATATTCTGATCTTTATTGAGCATTATTTTTATGTCTTTGCTATTCAAACATCGTATAATCGTGATTTAAACAAATAAAAACAATATTAACCTTATCGGCGAATAGTGATAGTAGAACTTAACTATCGTTTTATGTAGTACTTCAAAGTTACAATTTTTTACAAATTCGTTTCTTTTATATTGTTTGTTTGAAGTTAAGCACAAAGCTACACAATGGGCTATCTGTGCTCTGCCCACCACGGGTATCGAAACCCGGATTCTAGCGTTGTAAGTCCGCAGACATACCGCTGTGCCACTGGGGGGGGGGGGCGTTTCTTTTATAAGTTTTTATTTCTTATTCTACTATCGGAACTATATTACAAGCCTGGTTAATAAAACATATTTTCTTATTTTCATTATGGGAGCTTCATTTCAATATGTAAGACAGTAAATTATTAGAACAATCAACAACATTGATGTACATACCGATATTATGTAGTATACAAACAAAGTCTGGCGAAGACCGCTGGTAATGTTAAATTCTTCTGAACTGTGATGTACTTGGTGGATTGTCCATAAGATGTTTATCTCTAAATAATACATTAAAATATATTGATAAAAAGTAATACTTCTCATTGTTGCTGGATTGTCTCATATAAAGGTTGAGTATGTCATATTAAAACGATTTCAGTGCCTCACTACGTCGTAACAGTCCATGTCGTCACGTTCTATCTGACGACCAAGTATCTTGACAATAACCCTGCAGCGTAGTCTCCATTGCAAAAGTCTCTGTTGTAAGGCTGTCATTTTCAAAGCACATCAATCCTCTCTCTCTGCAGGCTTTCCATATCCATCTAATGAACGAGGAAAACGGTTTTCTAGTGCCCGTTTCAAGAGTCAGATCGCAGAGAAATCCATAGGCACTGTGTTTGGCGGCTTGATCAGTATTTCTTCGTATGTAATAGTATGGATACACATTTCATTCTCCAGCTGCTTGTGATATGCAACGGTTGAACGTGTATGTCGTGGAATGAACTTATATATTTGTGACTTGTGTCACTTTTCCAGATGCAGAATCTTCTTGATTATGTTGCGTACTGTTGGTTGTGGCACGTGTACAGCTTTTCCCACCGAGCTTTGTGTCTATGAGATCTCAGGTTTTCACCTGTTACAAGATGTTTTACTTTGGTACGACTCGTGTATCTTTCTGGATTGTCTTGGTACCCCAAATTTATCCATAATCTATTGTTTTCCAAAGCCATAAAGTACAAGGGATATCCCATCTTTAAAATTCTAAATCCCATATCTGAGCATATTTTTATGATCTGAGTGTATTAATGTTTGAGTCCGAAAGTACTGTTACATACCCTTTCTAAAATCGATCAGTTTTTAATGACATCATACTACTTACGTTACGCCAAACAATGTCAAAATGAAGCTTATAACAGCTGATGTTGTCACGTGACTTGATGGTTTGAATATCCAAAGTTTTAATGTAACATACTCAACCCTCTGCATTCTATGGCGTCCAACTGGACGTTTATAAAAACAACAACTATAATTAAATGGAAAATCTTCTTATTACGCATAAAAAATATGCGTAGAATACTTTGATTATAAACGATTATTTAAAGTGGAATGTCTTAGATTTTGAATAAAAAGTAAGACATATAACATGGAGACAAATGATGGTCAAACTTGTTAAATATGTTTAGATCTAATTTTTACATGTTGAAACAATGTAAGCTTCCTTGATCTGAGGTTTGGAAATACAACTATACACATACGCACACACACGTACTGCTGCTTACCAATAGTAGAATATCAGTATAAAATGATAATGAGCATTTTTTTAAAGAGATTGATTAACAAAATCCATCTGGCTTGAAACGCTAATATATTGAAGTTAAATTTATTCTTATGCATAACAATGTATTGTTACTATTAGTTTTGTTTGTTTGTATTTAAGCATAAAGCTACACGATGGGCTATCTGTACTCTGCCCACCACGGGTATCGATCGGTTAAAGTTTGTAAGTAATTCAGGGTTCTTTTCTTAATGTGAGGGGCCATTTTTCAGCGGAGATTTTATCGAACATGCTAATCCTTAATAGCTAGTAAGCAAACTGTTCATGACTTAATTTTTGAGGCCAATTCGTGAGGATTTTCAGCACTGTTTGTTCCGATATTATGAGTGCATTTATAGATAAGATAGGCTTAGCTCTACATGTTGATGTTTCTCTATTAGATCAGGACTACTATAGAATTGAGACTTTTTGTTTTAGATTTTCTAAAAAGGAATGGAAGTTAAGTTTTATTTGACTCTCGTAATAGACTAAAAAACTATTTTAAAAGAGAGTATAATGGCTATATTTGTACTTGAAAACAACATGTTTAATTTTTTAAAAAGCCTGTGAGTCAACTTTCAAGCTGAAACAATACTTTGAAACTCCATCCTAAAACAGTAAATTAGAAATAAGCATTAAAACACTTGTTACTTATTATCAGTTCTTAAAATTATTGTTAGCTATTTTATATATTCAGACTCTAGTTCGTAAAACTGAAGCTAATATTTTTTCTTTATACTTGTGAATTCCGATTTAATTTTTCTGTATATTCTATAAATTTACAATGGTATATTTTTACTAAGTGTAATAAGTACACTCGTTAGCATACATAGTATGTGTCGTTAAGTGCTGTGTACATAGTATGTGTCATTAAGTGTGGTGTACATAATATATGTCGTGAAGTGTTGTGTGCATATATGTCATTAAATGCTGTGTACATAGTATGTGTCATTAAGTGCTGTGTACATAATACGTGTCGTTAAGTGCTGTGTACATATATGTCATTAAGTGATGTGTACATAATTTGTGTCGTTAAATGCTGTGTTCATAATATGTGTCGTTCAATGCTGTGTACAGAATATGTGTCGTTAAATGCTGTGTACATAATTTGTGTCATTAAGTGATGTGTACATAGTATGTATCATTAAGTGCTTTGTACATAATATGTGTCAATAAGTGGAGTAATGTAGTATGTGTCATTCAGTGCTGTGTACATACTGTAATGTTGTAGCGTGTCGTGATGCATAATATTTAAAATAGGACCATCGCAGTTACACTATGAGGTTATAAACGTTGTCAAACAAAATAGGTGAAACTGTGAACATTTTAGTGACTTACCATGGCAGAATCTGTGACCCCAATAGTAGAAGAAGTCCACTCCAAATAAAGAGAGTAGCCAGGTCCAAATTGAATTCCAAGGTAGGGTCACCAAACGCCAGTTGTCATATATCCATATGTATAGGTACACTTGGAATCCTCGGATAAACAACCTGGAGAAGACAAAACAATATTTTCAGTTATTTGAAACTTTCAGTAGTACTTATAGGGACGAAAGGTGTGGAAAATTTCAGATTTAGAAACATTTTGCTGGATGCTAAAAATCCAATGGGAATTTCACAAAAATTTTAAATAATTTTAAAAGATTGAAATTTATAGACCAATCCGACTAAGTAGCTTTAAGTTGAGAAATAATTTCAATTTAAAAAAAAAACAAAAACAAAAGAAACATTCTGAAACTCATGTTATGTTGCTGATGTCACACACACACACATATATACTGTTAATTACTGTTTAAAAACAGTTATGTTTGATAGGTCACAATCTTCAAATTAATTATCCATATTTTATATAAGTTCATTAAACATATAAGAACAAATGGTTTCGCTTTTTTAGTTTGTAAAATTCAAAATATATTATTCTATGTAATTTACAATACACACAGTTATCTTGTAATCGTATATTACAGTTTTATAAATTAATTTTTATCAATGGAATATTTTTGAAAGTATCGGCTCTAGTCAAACAATTATACTTTCATTGTTTGAGCTTTGTACCATCTTCTAAACATATGTCGTTAATATGTGCTACATTTCAAGAATAATTTTATAAATATTTTAAGGTTTAGTGAAAACCAAGCATTATAAAAAAAGGTTACTACCTACTTTCGATAGTTAACACTAAACAATCATGAAATTATTTAATAGAATTATTTTGTCTTTCTGTGGTAAATTGTTTCATATATATTATATTATTATTTGTAAATATATCTTTGATAATAAATTTAATAGATGCAATTCCATAAACTATATACATTCTTTTACTTGCCATTTAACTTCAGCTAGAGAAGAATAAATATCCAATCACAGGACACAAAAGAAAAAACATTAACTAATGACGTTCCGAGAATGTGATAACCAAATTTACTTACGCGTATGAATAAGTAGCGAACACACGTAAAACACGAATCAAAAAGCTTGAAACGTTTTTGAATGTAGGTTCATTGTTCATCATGAAAAGAAAAAAAATGGAGAGATGCCACAAAGAAATACCAATCTTTTCACTTCTGTGGGTTTTGTTTAGGTTATTAAATGTCCATAGAATATGTTTATGTAACATTCCGACAAAGAAAATGTAATTCTAGCCTAGGAATCATAACAATCTTCCGAAATCTGGTGGATACCACAAATACTGAAAGTTATCGAAAGTTTCAAACGTGGAAGAAATTCATAACTGTGTTCTCTTTCTGAACCACGAAATGGAATAAAAACATTATCTAAACAAGACTGTTCTTGTGGACACTTTTGTTAAACAGGAACTTTCCGAAAGAAACTCGTAGTACCGTAATTCTATGTTAATTCACGTTATATGTACATTTCTTCGTTTGTCCGCGAATTCTTCACATAGTTTGGAGATAGCAGAACCAAATTCCTACCTGGACTCGGAGCGACCTAGGAGGTGTCCTTAACTGTAAGAAATAGCACCCCTACCAAAGAGGGCTTAAAACGCGTCCAGGAGTTCTCCTAATCACGATGGGAATATGGAAGCAGGTTTTTAGGGTTGCTGAACTCGAATCTGGCATCGCCATTTCTGTTCATGGCCCTCTTTAGATTCTGGGGATGCCATATTTGAAACTGTTTTCTTACACCCACTATTCTAACGGTTTTTTTTTTCGGGAACGAACCATCATTGGGGAAGACATAAAATTAATTAGGGCTAATGGAGAAGTTCTATCGGCACAATAGGGCCTCTGTGAACCATGAGGAGGCCTTTGAACCCCGCAGCGGAGCGCAGGGATTTTATAACAGAACATGGTACGAAAGTCAGTCATGAAATTTACTTGGATAAACATATATTTGATAAGAAACATTAGGCCATAAACAAACAATATGTGTTATATTTTCTTTTCTTATTTTTAGGACTTATGCAGTTAAAGTTAACTAAACTTTATAAAATAATGGGGTGCAGTTCTAGATGCTTTGTATAGCGTGCCGCATTTTCCGAATGCAATTTACATGAGTTAAAACAAAGGGTAGGAAGAGATCTGAATTAAACCTGACTTTCCCAGGCCGTGCACAATGACCAAACACTGGCAAAGACAAGACATATATAGTAGAAAAAAAATCAAAGCTTACTTTGTGCTTTCATTAAGTATCCCTTGCGAAACGCTTGTTATAGTGTCGTTGGTACGGTGATATTTTTTGTTTTTCCATTTTGCCACAACTAGTTCTAGTACGTACCCGAGGAAGAACAAAGGCAGTGCCTAAAAAAGATAAACATAAGTACTATGCCTTCGGTACTCATCAATTCATAACGTAAATATTAAGAATTGTTAAGTATGCAATTGGTATTGAAATACAAATTCTTTTTTTTAGTTCTTCACTAGTTAGTTCAAATATATGTAGATATCAACTATACTTAAACCACATACTAGTCGCTAGTCTCCGCTAAGACAGAGACAGGACTGTAATTTTATGTCTTAAGGTATGTAACTTAGTCAATGTTATTTCGGGTCAGTCTTGTGCTATGTTTTGATACAGTAAACGATTAGCTTTGTTGTTCGAGAAACACACATTTCCGATGCTTTATTATTTAATTGTTGAACACGTATAAAGCTAATATCTTTTGATAGAAATATTACATTTATTTCTGAGTACAGCTTTTCACTTATAACAAGCCCTCTAGTGGCACAGCGGTATATCTGCAGACTTACAACACTAGATACCGGGTTTCGATACCCGTGGTGGGCAGAGCACAGATAGTCCATTGTGTAGCTTTGTGCTTAACTTCAAACAACACTTATAAGAATGAAACATGATCACAAACAGTATTCGAACTTAGCAGCAATTCTTAGTACATAAAAACGGTCCCAAACAAGTGATATTTAATGTTGTGCGTAGGACTTATCTACTTTAGATGATCGTCCACATTCGGTAGACTTAGGCCCACCATCCTGCCATTATCGTGAAGCCAACAAAATAAATGCCGCACATGTACACTTGCTAGTATTTATATGTGTATAGTGCTCAAAGAAGCAATTTCGTTTTTGTCACTTGCAAATTTTAAAAAAATAAATGGAGATGCATTCAGTTTTGTTTTCCCGTCCTCAATAGTGGAAAGTAACACATCTAGCTTGTACTTTGAAACCTACAATATGCACGACAACAGGCAAAACAAGCAAGTTTTATTATAAGTTGTTCCGAGGAATGACCAGTCATGCAATGACCAGACTCACGGCCCCAAAATGAGGGGCAAAATATTTTTGATAATAGGCCACGAACCATGAACCTTTGGATTTACAGTCCAGGCACGCTAAGCTACTAGGCTACGACCAGCCCCACCATATTTGTAAGTCACGTTCATTTAACTGAGATATGATAGAAATAAATGTTTCTGACAATACTGACGAAATGTTTGACATGGACGCAAAAATATCAAGTTTAGAAACATTTGTTTGTTCGTTTTAGAGCAAAGCCACATTGGACCATTTGTTGTGTCCACCGCAGGAAATCGAATCCCGAAATCTAGGTTTGTGAGTCCGTAGACTTACTGCTATCCCATCGGGGGACATTTCAAAATGTAAAAATACTAAGTAGCTAAGAAAGCGTACTAAAAAGTTAGATATTTATATTCTATATTTAGGATATTGTGAAGTCGTTATTTTAATATTGTAGCTACACAAAAATTTATAACTCATTAAATATTTAAACTTGCTCAGCTTCCGAAATAAAATCTGAAAAATTGTCAAATTACAGTCACACTTATTTGTCTCATGTCATTTCATTTTAGTTATCAGACTGTTTCTAAATTTCAGGGAAAATGAGTAAATCATAATATATTTGACATACAGGGTGTCCGAAAATTATGTGACGTATTAAAAACTTATAACAAGCCCTCTAGTGGCACAGCGGTATATCTGCAGACTTACAACACTAGATACCGGGTTTCGATACCCGTGGTGGGCAGAGCACAGATAGTCCATTGTGTAGCTTTGTGCTTAATTACAAACAAACAAACAATTAAAAAACCATAAACTACAAGTTCATAACTGTTATTATCTTTTTGTGGATTCAGTTTATAGCATGTTACGTAGTACTTGAACACCCTGTACTATGCATTGATCCCATAAGATAATCTATGGTATAGAAATCTAGATTATAAATCTCGCAAAACGACCAAATACAGACTAAAGATGTAATCACAAACTCACCTCATTGATGTAGTGTGGGACTTCTTCAATTTTTTCAAATATGTGCTTTCTAGGATCGACGATGTAAAATAAGTAACCAAGGCGTTTTAAACTAAGTATTTCATCCATTTTTTTAATTAATTCTTCTTTTTGTGTCTTGGTTCAGCAAATTTTGGTGTTCCGAAATCAACTGAAATGTGAAAAAGGAAATATGTAGATTATCTATCTGCCTATTTTTGTACTGATGAATGATATTAAGTTTACTAACCGAGGTTTCTATGAGTCTATAGTTTACCTTCATCAGTAGTTAACAATAGTAGGTCAATACCCTCGAAAATACTTCCCGATAATCAAGTATATAACCATGTCATAGATATAATAATTAATGCAAATGATAGAAGCCCTCCAGTGGCACAGCGGTATGTCTGCCTACTTACAACGCTAGAAACCGGGTATATTACATTAACGACAACAGCATTAGAATAACTGTGATCCAGCAAGTTCAAATACTAGAAGAGATAAATAATAGATAATGTATTAAAACTGGAAAACTTTAAAAGAAGACAGTGTTCGCGTTAACTAACTTTATTGTGTGGTTAGGCGCAAAACTGCACAATGGGCTATCAGTGCTATCCCCCACTGTAAAGAATATACCCCTACGTTTAGCGCTATAAGACATTAATTTGTTACTGGGTCATTGGAAGGGGTTAGCACTTGTAGTAATTCAAAAAAATCCAAGCATACTGTTCTTTGATTTCTACAACAATTAAAGATTCAAATACTTAGTAGGCTGAAGGACAGGTGTATTGATCTGTAGTAGTGGAATGAATTTGTCAAGACTCGGTGTGAAGTAGGCAGAAGGATAGGTGTAGTGATCTGTAGTAGTGGAATGAATTAGTCAAGACTCGGTGTGAAGTAGGCGGAAGGATAGGTGTAGTGATCTGTAGTAGTGGAATGAATTAGTCAAGACTCGGTGTGAAGTAGGCGGAAGGATAGGTGTAGTGATCTGTAATAGCTGAATGAAGGAGTCAAGACTCGGTGTGAAGTAGGCGGAAGGATAGGTGTAGTGATCTGTAATAGCTGAATGAAGGAGTCAAGACTCGGTGTGAAGTAGACAGAAGGATAGGTGTAGTGATCTGTAATAGCTGAATGAAGGAGTCAAGACTCGGTGTGAAGTAGACAGAAGGATAGGTGTAGTGATCTGTAGTAGTGGAATGAAGGAGTCAAGACTCGGTGTGAAGTAGACGGAATGATAGGTGTAGTGATCTGTAGTAGTGGAATGGAAGAATCATGACTCGGTG
>NW_013667078.1:22259-25747 GCF_000517525.1 Limulus polyphemus
GAACACAAATTGGTTTGCATAAATCAGTTAAATGACGAACATTAGGTGTCTATTTACTTGTGATCACTCAGTGTACATCCCTGGAGTTTCATTCGTAGGAGATTCAAACACAGTACGAGAACAGAGGAAATGATATGCGTTTTCATTGCCAGATCTTCACACAGTTTGGCTGTTCATGCTATGTCATCATCCTTGGTATTACACACCCAACACTACAAACACAAAATAAAAGAAAACAAGAAACTTTGGAGAGGAAAAAATTGTCACTTCGTAATTCTTCCTAGTGGAAATCACATAATAGCTTCTGTGGACGTAAATATCGATATGCGCCAACTAAACTGGACACTCTGGAAATTATGGGGCTAGTGGGTGGATACTAGAGATCTACTAGGAGTATAACATTATGTCCAAACATGCTTCTATGTTGTGTGGTATACCGTCATTACATATGAGAAGTTACTATGCCAGTCAATTTTGTCAGAGCTCACAAATTTACAAGACATATGCTTTACAGTTTGTACAAGCTGGTCAACAAAAATTCAGACTGAAGCTGATGAGGTTAAGCATAACCATTCAACGCCTTACACAACTTGGTAAAAAAATGACTGTTGAAATTTACACTTTGATCAGCGTGTATCTCCTTTGATGCTTGGAAGCAAGCTATCCACTGCTCGAACAATATGTTGTTGACTGTTCCACCCAGCATATCGGTCAGTGAACATGCTTCAGTTCACTTTTGTAAAGTAATCAACCACTACTTAGACGTAACAAGCATCGTGATATACGTGATATCTAAGGCTATTCTCTGACATGAAGAACCTAAAACTTACAAACTTTTCCTGGTGTAGACGATTCTTTCTCTGAGCTGCAAAGGAAATACAATGTTTACTCCGTTGCTCTAGATCTGTGCAGTAACGTAGTCAGTAAAACTATCTTCACATGTGGGTTGTAGCGGGAGACACTCCAGGGTCTTCTGTAATACTTATGCCGTATATTTTTCAGAATATCTCAGACTTGAGAACTCTCAAGACCACGAGCTGCATCACAGGTCAGCATCTGTGCAAAGTGTAGTGATGATAGTATAGCATACCCTCCCATACCTCTAACTGATAAAACAATTACCAGAAGTTACGTGCTTCTGTGTTACATTCACCAAACTGTGACGGTCAGGCTTCATCTTGCTTCACAGCAAATAGTGTCCAGATCCTTTAGCTGCTCTTTTCGAATTCTGTATTTTCTTTTGTTGTATATGATATCCATTCAACAACAAAATCTTCACTAAATGCATAATTTGTTGTCGCGCTTATATTCCAGATTTTAGTTTATTTTCAGTTTTTAGTCTTACAATGCTAAAATACGAGGCTTGATTCTCCGCAGTTGGCACAATAGATAGCATAATGTAGTTTTACTCTAAAAACAAACAAGCAAACAAACTAACAACTCACCGGTTTTGTGCAGTGAAATCAGATCTTTTACTTCTTTAAGTTCATTTATCACTTCAGCAATGCGTAATCTATTCAAGTAATAACTCCTTGATCATACAAATAGTGACGAAATTATTTAACATATATTAGAATTGTGTTTCGTTTCTGTCAAACAGTAATGGTATTAGACAAATAGTCGCATGTGACTCAGATATCCTTTTACATGCTGCACATTATGCACAATGAATGTAACATCTTCCCTAGAATAAGCCAGCATCAATCAAGACACATTTTAGCGACTGAATTGGATTCTACTTTAGTTAATGCCAAAAATGGTGCTGCTTTTGTTGAAAAAAAGTGGCAACAAAACATCAATAATGTTACAAAAGTCAAGAAAACTTCTGACCTCCTTCTTGTTTCCAAGTTTAGGCCAGTCAAAAATTACTTGTATTTTAGCAGGAACCACAGACACTCTACCCCCACTCATTATTTATTTTTGACTCCACATGAGATAACATTTTTCTTCCTTCAATTTCAGACTGTTTGTATGTTGTTAAACAGAAAGCTACACAATGGACTATTTGTGTTGTGCTCACCACAAGTATAGAATGCAGATTTTTAGCTAGTAAATGTATCAGTGAATTCCATTAGTAACCTCCCGATCTTTCACTACTGGCATAAATTTAACTTATCTGTACAATGTTTGATGAGTATTCTCAGGTGTACTGCATCCATATATTTGTTTGCCAATGTGGTGTAGCCAACGTAACACTAACTACACTATTAAGTTCAGTTACTTCTTCTCCCATTCAACATTCTAGTTATTTTTCAGCTGATATTTATATAACAATTACACGACATAAGTTGAATATATATTTCTCTCAGGGAGGTAACTGTTAGTGCAAATTCAGTTTAGTGTTTAGCAGAGAAAAAAAACCGTATTCCAAATATCAATTTAACCACAGCATTAACATGAAACATAAAACACTACTAGTGTGTTAAACAGAATTTTGAAAATGTAGTGGTGACCATTGTTTTTGTCCTTATTTTGGTTAAAATGTTGTAGTTTCATCATAGACTATACTATCAGATAACTTGTGTAGAACATCCAAAACTAAAATGGTGGTACTTCGATCGAGATTTGCTTCTATTACTATTGCACATCTAGAGATGGCAACATGTGGTAAAGAGTCATGATTCTCCAGTTACTGTAAGCCACTCACCATCTGTGAATAAAACAAAAACTATAGTTACTGGCTGAAGTGACATTTTACACGATAGAGATTGATGTACCAAGATATCAAGTAGAGTTTTACCGGTACGTGTATTAACTGCAAAAATATCTCTCGTCTGTGTAATTTCAGAGGCACATTAAAAGATATACTCGGCGCTGTAGGCATCGTACTAATCAACATATCCGAAGAAACAGATATATTCTGTTCCTCACAGATTGGAACTCAGTTCCGATCCAGGACTCGGTGGTTAAACATAACATTACATAATGTTTTGGAACAAGATGGGACCTATTGCTCCATCTCGGCTGTTCCATCCTCTAAACTAAATTAAAATAATTATAAAAAATCTTAAAGCCAGCTTTTATCATTCATATGCTTGTCAAGCTTTTTCTTAAACTCACTTAAATTTACTGCCTCTACAATATCTGAAGGCAACCCACTCCAAAGGCCAACCACTCTGTTAGAAAAATGCAACTGTCTTAGCTGAAGATGACTCCTACCCTGCCAAAATTTATAATTTGTGTCCCTCAGTTCTACTATTCTCACTGTTAAGTACCAAAAAAAGAAAAAAGATGATGCATCAACACTATCAATTCCCTTTACAAGCTTAAACACCTCAATCAGATCACCCCAACTCTTCTTTTTTTCAATAGAAAACAATTTGAGAAATTTTAGCATCTCCTCATATGACAACCCCTCCATCTCATGCACCATTCTATTAGGTCGTCGAGAAATTAATGTCGGTCTTTTTTTTAGATGAAAAAACTGAACAACTTGTATATCAAAACAAAACATTGATTAAATGAAATAGTCTCCATTCTTATCGATG
>NW_013667078.1:26372-30626 GCF_000517525.1 Limulus polyphemus
GAACCATCGTTGACAGTTACGAACGTTCAAAACATTTTCATAAACTTCTTTGATATTCTTTGTGGCTACAGAGGCGTTGTTTCCCTTCTTGTATTCAAACAACATTACATGCCGAATGTGTATCTCGTCGTGTGCCATCACTATAAGGCATTATAGTATACTAAACTTTACACATTATATAGGCTACACTAACGTGATGTTTAGGCGGTTCGTTTAACTATTATACGTGATGTACGGTTTTAGGTGGGTGGTTAATGAAAGTATTCCAAAACGCGACATTAATATCTTGACGACCTAATACAATGAGTTATACAACAGAACACAAAAATGTTCATCTTTACCCGTTTTATGAAATTATTTACCGTAATCATACCAAATTAGAAACAAATAGTAACATTCACATGTTTTAACATATAAATTCTAATAAGGTAAATACATTTCACTCTCAAAACAACCATAAGCAGTCACACTCACACACAAGCTATTACCAAATATCATGTACATCCATCATGATTTACCAACTGACGAGGCTAATAGTTACCACTAATAGCACACTTTATCTTAGAATCAAATAAATTTAACTATATAGGAATTATTAATTCAAGTTCCAAACTACAAACTGAAACGGTTTTAATTAAAAATATTGAGACATGGTCGAAAATTGTTATTATTAACAATTAATACTTTAAAATGCCTGATTGCTCTTCAAATCAGAATATTGGCGCACCATCGTATGAAAGTGAACTCTTTCTAAATAAGTAAAAGCTGACATCCAGCGGGGTTCGAACCCGCGAAGTTGTTTGAGGTAATTAATTAAGATGTAGTTTCTTCAATGTTCGCTAATAAGCGTGAGCCTGAATTATGCACCAGAACACGGTCTCTAATAAGTGGGAGTCTGAATTATGCACCAGAACACGATCACTAATAAGTGTGAGTCTGAATTATGCACCAGAACACGATACAAGCCATTTCTGTTTAATATTAATTTTATAGTCTACTTATTAGTATATCAATTTATTTATACCTTTACGATTTAGTATTGTACATTTACAACACATAACTTGTGGATATTTGTCACATATACATCCCTTTGTTCTCCTGAAGAAGAATAGTCATCCATTCGAAAACGCTCGAATTTTGAGTCTTATTTTAAGTTTGTCACATATACAGATAATAAATCCGTCATTACGAGGTGTATATTTCTATTTATGAAATAGGTAGGTGGCTTACTTTGATTAGAAGTTAATATTAATTTATTAAAGTTAAATATGATAAATTTCGATACAGACAATTCAATACAATTTGCAATGGTATGTTGATTTGAGTACTTATACAATTAATTCTATTATTTCTAAGAGGTACAAAAACTTACTCTTAATATCAAGAGTCGTCGCTACGTAGTGTTTATTCAGTGTGTTACAACACGCAATCATATACGGGCACGACGAGTAACTGAGTTCGAAGTTGTACAACAGCGTGCCATATACAAAACCAGATGTACATGAATTTAAATAAGCTCCCCTCCCCCATGCCCATGTTAGTTCTATTAACAAGAATATTAAACCGCTATGTTCATGCTGCTTTTATCAACATGGACTGGATTATCAAACTATCCAGCTGATATGAATAGTAGAAATTATGATAATAGCATGCTCTATTATACCTGTATTTTTTATAGTTTCAATACGATCAGTAATATGTTACACTTTAAATATATAATTTCAGCTGCACCTCACTCCCCCTTCCCTGCAAAAAAAGAAAAAGTGTTCAACTATTTCAACATCTATAATGTATTTCAGTCATTTTAAGGTACATATTAACCTTATTAGGCTTAAACTGAGATGGTTAGTTTTAACTCACAGCTAAGCCTTATTAAGCTTAAACTAAGATACTAACGAATACGATAAGCTTTATCACGTCACAATTTTACTGAAATTAAACTGAGTTGATAACGTTTAAGATAAATCTCTGATGGTGTATCCATCATCAAATTATTCCTTTTCTTAGAAATTATTATTTGTTGTGTTATAAAGTTGAATATTTACTTAATTACCATTCTGTGCATTTTAACACACGCTTTTTGTACCATAATAAGTATTTTATTAAGAATAATTTATAAAAAGGAACTTTTTTCATCAACACTATTTTCTCTTACAAAGATATTCTGTAAAATATTTGGCAATTTCCGAAAAAAAAAGAACCACGTACTTCCAGTTTGCATTACTAAAGACCATTTTATATCCAAAGCAATAAGCATCAAAGAAATTTTAAAAAATTCCACAACTTAATTTTGAATTAAATAAGCTTTAAAGGTATTTTCAATATTTTCTTTCAAAGTGAGGGATTTATTGGATTCAAAGGCCAAATCTGAAAACAATTTACACATTTTCCTTCGCTTTTATACACTACGGCAACTTTGTAATTTTGGTTTGGAATGAGGAAACGAAGCTATGAACATTACAAAATCATCTAGCATTTTCATGATGATGAGCAGGAGTGTCATTTGGGAGATGACTGAGGCGGCCCACCCTTCTGCAACTCGGAAGGGGACTTCAAATGGCACTTTTTCTAGTCAGGCCGGTTTAGCACATACATGCATATTACACAATAGCGTAGGGCCCATGCAAGGTCACTCTCCTCCCCCTCCCCCAAAAGTGTTATCAACAACAAGTAAACATTTTGCACGTTGTGTTGTTGAAATAAGTAACCTAAATCAGAACCATTTCTCGTTTCTACTCCTTCTACATCGAATGTGTTTACTTCGATAAATAGTGAAACTTACACTATCATTTCAGTTAATTAGAAATACTTTGCCACATAGGGCTCTTGATTTTTCTAGGAGATAAAGTCGTGTTTTAAAATTCTCCTTACGTCTACAAAACAAGGCCTACAGGTTGATCTATACGTTTTTCAGGGTTTTACTTTTCATGCTTATTTGTAGTTCATTCACGTATTTTTTCAGTCCTTGAAGAGAAAAATACAAGCTTATGAGAAAACGTAACAAAGTTCTTTAAATTAAGCACATTGCTAAATAAAACTGACAACATTGTTAGGGTATGAACACCTTTTCTAAGTTGACGAAACATGCTTATCATTTATTATATTTGTTATAATACATTATTGTTAGGACTATTATATTTTTAACACTACACTCTTTATTTAGTCCATAAGGGGTTTTTCAAAAAGAAGAACAGTGTATAATAGTATTTCAACCACACTATGTCCGCCATATTTATTTCCGACGATGCGTTTGGCTCAACAGAGTACTCATTAGAAAAACCATACAGTAGAAAAGACCGCAAGACTTGGAAAGATAATGAAAAAAGTGTTCAAAACTGGTAAAACACACGTCTATGACGAAAACGTTATATTTATTTGCAACGTTTCGGGCAAAAACCCTTCGTCAGGCAGTTTAAACCGTGTTACATTGAAAAAGGCATAGACAGAATCGTTGAAGGGTTAGAATATATAGAGATTCTAAATTACGTACGAACTGCGTGGAGCACGTTAACAAAAATATTGTTAGAAGGAACATTGTTGAAGCGGTTCTATAAACAATTTTAAATATGGAAAACAAGTATTAAAGTGATAGAAATTGAATTTTACAAATTAAAAGGACACAGAAAAGTATTAAACATCAATTCGAAAAATTACAAAATAGTAATTTAATAATAATAATGATCAGGGAAATATGTGTAGACAGTATCAAGTTAACAGGGGGGGGGGCAAAGAGATATTAACTGAAGTTAATTCCGGGTGAAGGAAGAATATTTAGTTTAAATATAACTTTATGTTCTAGACTTTCGCGATCATACTTGTTGTGGGGGCATGTAATAAAAGGAGGTCATTCATGTCGTCAACTCCACGTGCTCCTGGGAGTTGAAGTCCTTGGGAACTGGATGGTCAAGGGTGCCATTGCGTCCAAGTCATTTATGAAAATCATTTGAATTTCATGAGTCACGTGATTACTCGAGCCTAGATGCTTTCCAAGGACAACTTGTTTTAATTAGTTTTAGGCCTAGCATGGCCAGGTGGTTAGGGCGTTCGATTCGCAATCTGAGGGTCGCAGGTTCGAATCCCCCGTCCCACCAAACATGCTCACCCTTTCAACCGTGGGGGCTTTATAATAAAACGGTCAGTCCCACTATTCGTTAGTAAAAGAGTAGCCAATGGGTTGGCGGTGGGTAATGATGACTAGCTGCCTTCTCTCTAGTCTTTCACTGCTAAATTAGAGACGGCTAGCGCAAATAGCTC
>NW_013667078.1:31455-54838 GCF_000517525.1 Limulus polyphemus
AGCTCTCGTGTAACTTTGCGCGAAATTCAAAACAAAACAAACAAATATAATTAGTTTAATGGCGTCAACATTAAATTTAAGAAAAGTATTAAATTAAAAGCTTTGTTTGTTTGTTGATATTCGCGCAAAGCTTCTCGACGGCCATCTGGGCTCACCGTTTCTAATTTCAAAGTAACAGACTAGAGAGAGAGCAGATAATAAACATCATTCATTGCCAACTTTTGGACTCTTCTTGTCAGACCAAATAGTGAGGGCGCAAAACATGACACAGTCCAGCTCTCAAACCAATGGGCTGCGTTCGGCTCGAAAATAAAATGCAAGTCTTGTTGTGGTTTCAGTGTTTTATGCCTTCCTATTACAGGAAGATGTTTGACCCCTTTTAAGCAAGAGTATTTTTATGTATGTTGACGTAGAGAATTAAAACACGTATCTGAAACAGACTGCTATGATGTATGCTTGTTGTTATTATTTTCAATAAGTTATATGATAGAACAATGTCTGTAGTTGTTATTTAGTAGAAAGAAAAAAATTCAACCTCTGTTAGATCTAAATTAAACACATAGGAAAACAATAAATATTATTGGGAAATCAGTTAATAACTTCTATACTGGTAATAAATATAATATAGCTGAAACATTGAAAGGAATGATGTAAAATCCACAATAAGAAATATGAACGTTCCACTGGCTTTAGAACCGAGCTTTTTGGCATATGGGATTAAGTTGAGATTTCACTCGAATTTGGAGACGCCTGTCGCCCTAAAGAGGTTTCTTTGTATGCTGCCAATAGACAAAACACAAAATTAGTGACCACTTAAAAGGACGTTGCATTTATTGAGCGTTGTGTCGTTATACTCACTTCTGTAATTGCTTCAAATTACAAGCGCCTGGCTGCACAAGTTCAATGTTTAAATTCGGTACATAGTAATATTTAGAAGAAAATTTCGTTTGTTTGTTTCTTGTTAAGCACAAAGTTCCAGAATGGACTATTTGTGTTCTGCTCAGTTTGGGTATCGAAACCCGAGCTTTAGCATTAGAAGCTCTCAGACTTATCGCTGAGCCATCAGGGGGCTCAAAAGAAAATATTGTTTGTTTGTTGTTAAGCGCAAACCTACACAATAGGCTATCTCTGCTGTACCTGGTATGGGTGTTTTGCGTTATAAACATCCAGACTTATTGCTCAGTCACTAGAGTTACGAAAGAAAAGTGTAAAAAGTTGAATAAGATGGAAATAAACATGTTTAACCTACTTTTATGAATGCCAATATGAAGCAAACAAGTTTGCTTGCCAAATGTCATTGATGCCCATTACCCATACTTAGTGGTGTCTTAAGCTTTATTTATTTTCACGTTTGGCTGATTTGAAGGTGACTTTCAAATAAGCTCTGTAAATCTTTCAAATCCAATCAACAGCCGAGATATAAACAATGACAACTTCCGTGTGTTTTCTCTGGGATACCAAACAAGTTTATAAAAGGTCAAAAATGTCTCGAGTTTCACGTAGAGACGCCATGCTGCAAATTACGAAATATATTATAGTTACGTTTTATTATTCAAAAGTATATAAAGAACAACACACACACACACAGAGATAAAATGAACAGAGCGTTAAGTTACCTAAAAAATAATTTCTCATGAACTTACTTCTAAATTATTGCCCTGAAGAATCGTTTCGTGAATAAAGAGTACACTCGTCTGTTGTATACGGTTTAGACTTGTTGCGCTATAGTCATACTTCGATTTAAAAAAGACTCTATGTTGCTTGATATTGTACGATATATTTTATATCTTTATGTTCCAAATTGAAAGCTCCAATCAATTTAACAAAGTAGAATGTTTATAACTTTAGTTGAGAACAGAACTTTGTCATCCGAGTACAAACCATGCATTTATTTCACAGTGAGCCATCTGTGCTCTGCCCACCGCGTTATAAGCCCTCAGACATACCGCTGAGCCACAGTGGGGCATTATATTAATATTCTAGGAGTAAGGATTAGACAATGAGAGGCCATTGCATAATGGCAGTGAATGATTAATAAAAAAAGGTGAAATGGCACAAACAGTTTATATATTTTTTATTGTATTTATTTAATAGTTACGACAATGCACTTTTAATTTTCTTTTCTTGACATATTAACAATAGATCTGTGGTTTGTTTTTAATTTCACGAAAAGCTACACGAAGGCTCTTTGTACTAACAGTCCCTAATTTAGCAGTGATAGACTAGAAAGAAGGCAGTTAGTCAACACCACCCACCAAAAACTCTTGGGCTACTCTTTTACCAATGAATAGTGTGATTGACCGTCACTTTACAATATCCCCATGGCTGAAAGGGCGTGCATGTTCGGCGACGGGGATTCAAATCCGTGACCCTCAAATTACGAGGCCAGATCTCTGTTAACGATAATTTACGAGATTTCATGAAATCGTGATTTGATGTTTGCCTTTTGTTTAGGATTAAGATGAAATGAACAGAAATACCAACACGCACACACACACACACATATATAGAGCACACACACCCACACATATATATTTATATGGCTCAGCGGTAAGTCTGAAGGCGTATAAAACTAAAATCCAGGTTTCAATACCTGTAGTGAGCAAAGAACAGATAGCCCATTGTGTAGCTTTGTGCTTAACAACAAATAAACAAACTAACATACATACATACGTACACATACAACACACACACACACACATATATATATATATATCCTTATAATCCCGTAAGAAAATAAAGGATAAAGCCAATAGTAATTATATATAACCGAGTAATTCTACGGGATTATAAGGCTGTATTAGGCATTGATTCACATTGTTTGAACATTTAATACAGGATGCGGAAATAATGTTAATAGAATTGTTTAACTGTGTTTCGTTGAAACTAGTCTTGAATATTTGCTACAAAGGCTACTAGAATTGCTTCAGACGATCAGAGATACATTGTAACATGGATGAAACATTATGGCAGCGGGACATGTACTCAATAGATGTTTTAGCGCATTCAGAAATAAATGTCAATGAATTTGTCAAAATAATTTGTTGACACTTTGTATATAGAGGGTTGAGTACGTTGTACTGAAACAATTTTGAATATGAAATCAGCAAGTCTGAAAACTAAAAGCTCGGTGGAACGAAACGTAAAAGAACTTCATTATCACATTGTTTGGCGATTAGTATGTAGTATGATGCCACTGGAAATTGATTGCTTTTATAAAGAGCTTGTAAGAGCCCTTTCCGACGCTAAATATTCATGCATCAGATCGTAAAGATGTGTTCAAAACAGGGATTGAGAATTTTTGAGACGAGAATATCCCTGGTACTTTATGACATTATAAAACAAAGGAATATGGATGAACTGGGCGACACAGGACCATTCAGAAAGAGACCTACAACAAGTCGTACTTCAGTTGTAGTAAGTAAAGTGTGGTGTTTGTAACAGGTGAGATTTCACGAAAACAAAGGTTAACGGCAAAAGCCGTTTACATGCTACAGGCGACAGTACACAACATAATAAAAAAGGGTCTCCGTATGGTAAAACAACTCAAGTGGTTCCACGACATATCTGTTCAAATGTTGCATATCTCAAGTAGCTGAAGAATAAACCGGGCATTCTTGCAATTCAATAATGGCATAGTGGTCAAGTTACCAAACGTAGGGCCTATAGATTTCTATACGATTGGACTGTTGAAACGAGCCTTTGGCGATCGTTATTCTCGTACAATAGATGACTTAAAGAAAACACGCAGAGACAAGGACATGATGGTCTTACGACAGAGCCTTTTGCAATGAAAATTATGCAACAGGATTATTGTCAAGATGCACGGTCACTAAAAGCACTACTGTAAACACTATTGTTCTTATCTAAATAATGAATATGATGATTAACATTTATTAAGGTAAGAGTACCGAGAACACTCTCAATGGTGGAAGTTTTAGTACGTTTGATAGTCTTCATAGCGTTTTTAAAAAATTAAAATAAACAGTGATTTGTTCATTTATTTACATATCACGATGACGTGACGCTGTGTAGTTGCAATCTGTTACTTTTTCATTGGTGATAATTTCATCCTTTTCATAGCATATATTAAAGAAATAATTGTTATTAGTAATATCTATATGGCTGAAATCTTCAAATGTTGAAAAAAAAATACTTTAGAGAATTTTCGAAATAGTCTAGAAGCAAGAGTGTATAATTTCAATTGCAGGTTAAAATTTTCAAATAGATAAATTAAGCTTACGTTTTAGACAGCATTTTCTTATTGTTCGGTTTTCGCGCAAAGCTACATCAGGGCTAGTTGCGCTTAGCTATTCCTAATTTTGAACTGATAGTTTGTTTGAATTTCGCGCAAAGCTACACGAGGGCTATCTACGCTAGCCGTCCCTAAATTAGCAATGAAAGACTAGAGGGAAGGCAGCTAGTCATCACCATCCACCACCAAGTCTTGGGCCACTCTTGGGATTGATCGTAACATTATAACGCGTCCACGGTTGAAAGGGTGAGCATGTTTGATGGGACGGGGATTCGAACCCGCGAACCTCAGATTTCGAGTCGAGCGCCCTAACCACCTGACCATGCCGGGCCATTGAACTGATAGACTAGAGAGAAGACAGCTAGTCAACAACATTCACTGACAGCTCTAGGGCTACTATTATCGAATAAGTAACACAACCCACGGTCCCAAACTGCAGAGCGCAATTTTATTTAGCAGTAACGGGACACGAACCACGGATCCACACCCCGGCAATGTCTAAAGCTCGTGATATGTACACATGGGGTTATGCACACATAATAGTTTTTTCAAATTTACAGGTTTAAAGCGTTTGTGCATAGAAGCGGATAAAAATTGCTCCTGAAAATGAATTAACGTTTTCTTCTACGTTTCATAGGTCGCTAAAACCTACATAGATATAATAGTACTGTCTATTGTCTGTTTTATGTCCATGTAACTAATTCGCAGGGTGTGGATGGATCTTCACCAACTTTCGTATGGAGTTTCACTGGATCCATGGGGAGATACATACAAATTTTCAGTTTTGCGGTTTCATGGGCGTTTTTTTAGCACTATTTCGTCCCTGTAGATGGATCTGCACCAAATTTGGTATGGAACTTCATTGGTTCCAGGAGGAGATACATACAAAATTTCAGTTTTCTATTTTTGCGTTTTTCGGGTTTATTGGGTGTTTTCGCATTTTTTTACCACTACTTTGCCCTCTGTTGCTGGATCTTCACGAAGTGTGGCATGAAGGTTTGTTGGGCCATGGGGAGAAGGATGTAAATTTGCGTTTTCACATTTTGTGTTTTGCAGTTTTTATGGGAGTTTTATAATTACACACAAGGGAAGCAACTATTCATGTTCTAAGGGGACGGGTACTCCAGATAGTAATAAATAAAATAAAGGTACCTTGCTCCTTAATCCACAGTAAAAGTTGAGTAATCATGGCTAAAAACGAAGTGTTAACTCTTTTTAAGGTCGCTAAAAGAATAGAGTAGTACAGTTTGGCAAAAATGTTTGCATACTGTTCTATACTGATATTATTATCTACATGCATGGAGTAGTTATTGAGTAAATGCCTGAGTAGTGACAGAGTAGGTAGCGTATGATCGGACAAACATACTGGTCTGTATAAATTGTTTTGTACGTAATTATCTCGACCAGAAGGACGTTACAAGATTACCATGACCAATAAAATCTCCAGATTATAATCCCATTGAGAACTGTTGGACATAACTGAGCCGGAAAATTGCTAACCACGACCCTAAACCAACTACTGAAGCTGCGTTGAAGCGCCTTCTAGTGACAAGTTGGGATGTAATTACGGTGGATTACATCAATAACCTCATCGACAGCATGCCACGTTTCCTTGCGGAGGTTATTAGAGTACGAGGAGAACCAACCAAGTACTGAATGTTTAATATGAACTGATATAAGGTTATAGACGCTATTTATCATAATTTGATGTTATATGTTGTCATTATATATGTTTTGGTAAGGTTTTGTTGTGATAGGGGAATGCTAAATTACACATCTTTCTACAGGTGTCTGATAAAAATCTTTGTTCTTTCTTCAAATAAATCATTCTTGATGTCCATAGAACTTATCTCATTATACATGTTACACACGTAGATGTTTAATATAACATATATTTCTCAGTTTGACAACACTAAATGTATTTGTATTACAGCTTAATAGAAATGATCTTATTTGTTACAAAAGATGCAAACATTTTGGCCAAGAATGTAATATAAAAAGACCAAAAACCTGTATTAAATGGCTATTTATTAAAGACATATGGTTAAAAAACAACGTATGGAAATTCTACAGAAACCAGCCTGATAATCAAAAGTTTGATCTTCTAAAAATAATTTTTATACTACGACCAGAACATAGTAAATATTAATAATTTCTGACAAAAATAAAGTGTAAAGTGATTAAATAGTTTGTTTTTTTTTCACATTAGGTACATTTTAGAAGCTTTATTTTGTTCCTTCTTATTGAAATAAATAGACAATGAAAATTAAAACAGTGAAAACAAGATCTCATGTTATTTTCCGTATATATATACACATATGGTGAGATTCAGTATATTAATTGTAATTACGCTCGTGTACTAATAAATCTAGGACTTGATACATCGTACCTTTGAAACCTTTTTCTAACGATAACTTGTAAGATAAGAGTATAGAATCTCTAACATGGGATATGATTTGGCGATTTACTTGTGTAATATTTGTTTGTAATTAAGCACAAAGCTACACAATGGGCTGTCTGTGCTCTGACCACCACGGGTATCGAAACCCGGATTCTAGCGTTGTAAGTCCGCAGACATACCGCTAGGCCACTGGGGGGGGCTATGTAATATTAATAAGTTATATGGTAAAGTTATTGTTTGCCATGAACCATCACAAGTGCACCAGTGTTTCGAACAAATATGTTGTCTAGATAAGACCACCCATTGGCTAAAGAATAAAGATAGAGGCGTAGCCAAGTTGGCCCGGCCTCCCTGAAAAATCTAGGCATATTGATGACATTTTATTCTTCAGCTTTTATATATAATAGACTCGTTTTGTATCATTTAATAAAAAAAGAAAACTTCAGATCAATTTCAGATTTTTAATTTATTGACCCCTTAAACCCCCCCTCCCCCCGAGAGGAAAACTTGGCTACGTCACTGAATAAGGAAATAAAAGTTAACATAATTTTTCATTTTACTATTACGCCTGAACATGTGCAGTAGCCTTCAAGAACATAAGCAGTTCATTGAATACAATACATCACAATTAACATCTATATGTTACAGCGTCTATGCTAATTTAACACGATTTTGAAGTGAGCCCCCTCCCAAGTGGCTCAATGGTAAGCTTGTGGGTTTATAATACTAAAATTCAGAGTATAACACCTATGTTCAGTACAGTGTAGATAATTCATTTTGTAGTTTTGCGCAGAAACAAATTTTGAAGTGGAGGATAAGTTTAAATGCCTGCCATCTGTTGGAAATAAAAAAAAGTATGAAACACCTCAGTAAGATTCTTTGAGAATTACACTATTCAAATTTTACTTATTTAAACCGAACAAATTTCCCATCATTGTTACGTAAAAAGAGCACTAGTTTAGATATTATACTGACATAGCAGACCTCAAAACGTTCTATCTGATAAACAACTTAAACCCTAAAATGTGTAATATTCAATCTCACTTTGGAAATTACGAAAAACATTGTACTTCTCTGTTTCCGAATTGTGCGATATTTTGGGATGTATAAATTCATAAGTATATAAATATGGTTATGCAACATTTAGATTATTTATGTAAGTCGTCATTAGACATAAGAAAATAGCGAAAACTGCAAAATATAAAATACAAGATCAAAAGAATGTTCTAATCGCGTGAAGCAAGAACCACAATAAAATTATCCAACAATATTATTTATGGTTAAACGCCGAATCTGGCGAAGCATTAGAGACAAATAGACCCAAAATGTGTGATAACAATCACGTTAACTGCATATTTGTTTATTATTTTTTTACACATGGTTCCTAATTTTCTCATCGCTGGTTCAAAGTCAAACGCTTGTTAAAATATCATTTCAGATCTATCTTTTATCTACCACAAGCCAGAATTCTTCAGTTCGACTGAATCTGCAGTTATGATGATTTTTTATAACAATATTATTGATTAACAAGTAACAGGTTCAAAGGAGGAGATGAAAAGTAATATATAAAAAAAATATTATTTTACAAATAAACATTCTATATATAAAATTGTTTATGAAAAGATAATCTTATCGAAAACGTTGCTTGAAAACAAGTTAAGTGTATAAGAACATTGTGATATATGTAAAGTAGGGGACATTTGCTTTGCGGATAGACTTTGTTTGATTAACAGTTCGAGGTCGGAATTACCATTACAAATAATAGTGATTCCTGAGTAGATTACAGGATGTCTAGATTTATTACTGTGATTTGGGATCGCTGAACTGGACAGACTTAAAAATACCTAAGTGATTCTTCCATGTGCTCGTGGATTCGAAAAAGAAAAATATCATTTAGTTTTTTCTCTTTAGGTGGCGTTGTAGCCACCAAAGTTATATTTATAAACAATTCAAAAGCGAAGAGAAATAAGTAGACATACATTGTTTTGAATTAAAACCCTATAACCCGAGTGCTTTCCAAACGTGCACCTTCCTTCTTCAGGGGTAAACCATTCCCAGTCTGCAAACGGTCCGACTAATTGGTCGCAAGTCTCATCTTGGGCGAGACTAAGCTGTATTTTATCCCAACTTCTATTAATCATTTATATGGACAATATCACCAAAGAATCAAATCAAAGTAAGAACAGATTTAAAGTGTCGACTTAGTGGACATGCTGCTATGTTGGTTTTGTATCTATACGAATAAAAATATCAAACTGGGCGAGTTGCCCTGTGAATATTTTCTTTCCATATATTGGCGTTAAGAAACTTTAAGTATTTCGAGTAATTATCAATCTATAAAACGTAAAGTATTCTGTTTCTTTCAGTTAAACTTTGTAGATAATTTTGTTGAATTCCATCTTTTGATCGGAAACTGAAGGAAGTGTCATTGACGCAGCGTTTATAAAATATTAGTTTGAAGTTCTCTGGACACTTATTCAACCAAGAGACTTCGTGATAGCTAAGAAAAGTGTTCACTAGAGCTGGTGCTAGTGCATGGGAACGATACCAAAGCCATTCCATCAACTGGTCACATTCCTTTCCATTAAATATTTTTTGTTTTGTTTTTACAGAGTGGGTAGTTAAGGATCTAAGTTGTTCTTTATTAAACCATAAACAAGGGGCTCCTCTTTAAATAGTTTTTCCGAGCAAATGTCAATAAGTTCATCAAATGAAAAGTTTGTGAATAAATAAATTATATCAAACTAGCCATAATACACTCATCAGGAGGATGTAGTTTTCTTAATTCATTAACAAATGAGAACGAGTCCAGAACAGTAAATTAATTAAATATTAACGGCTTGATAATAGGCATAAAGAGTTTGGCTACTTTGTAACTATGCGATGCGATTGTTGAAAGGATAGGGCGTAATGGATGCTTCTGTTTATGGACCTCAGGAACATATACATTACATCGAGTCATGATCTATAAGGATGTAATTGTTGAACGCATCATCAGTAATAGCGTTTTTGATTTCTAAACAATCTAAGTTTTGGAAAATATTCAGTCGTTAAATCTAATTTACATTTTGACACTTTTTTATTTTTCTATACTTAAAGAAACAAATATTTTTCATACTAGACCAAGAATGTATTTGTACAGAACTCCTGCTCACTAAGTTTTATAAACTCTCTAAAAAGATTACCCGTTTTATGTTTTTTTCGGGTATGTTCAAGACTATTTTTTAAATCAATGAATACACAATGAAAAACATTCTGCTGTAACATAAGTTATTTCATAGAAGTCTTTGATCTATCTCATTATAGCGATCCTCTTATAAATATCTGTGAACTGTTTGTTGCTTAGTAATTCTCTTAGAACAGACTCTGATTTGTCTCACTGTTAGTCCTCCTAGAACGGATCCTGATTTGTTTCAGTATTAATCCTGTTGGATCCAACTAGAACAGACACTTGTTTGTCTCACTATTAGTTATTTTAAGTCCGACTCTGACCTGTTTCACTATGAGTCTTCTTAAAAGCGACTCCAATCTATCCCACTATTAGGCCTCTTAAGTCCTACCCTGATTTGTTTCACAATTAGATTTATTATGACCAATTCTTATTAGTTTGTTTAGGGGCCCTACTCTGTTTTTTTTTTTTTCATTAATAGTTTTCTCAGGCCCTACTCTGATCTTTTTCATTAATAGTTTTCTTAGGCTCTATAATGTTTTTCACTAATAGTTTTCATAGACCCTACTCTGATCTGTCTCGTAAATATTCTTCTTTTGTCTTGACTATGATCTGTTCCACTATTAGTTATCTTAGGTTGGAATAGGATCTGTTTCACTTTTATCTGTCTACAACTAGATAATTTATTCAGAATCCACATTCAGTAGAATTTCTTGAAAAAGATATTGTATTCAGAAAAGCATAATGGCACAATATTAGATAAATAAAATAGAAGTAAAATACGCATGTGAAAAAATGATTTGACCAAATTAAATGTTGATAAAAATATTGTTGTTTCCTAAATAATTCGTTAGAGTTAATAATTTATTTAGTATGTCCTGTCAAGCACACAAGCAGCTACTGCTGCCATCTGTAGATAAAGAAAGATGACTTTTGGTTTGTTCATCATTTTCCAAATCAATTGTCATTGCAACTTGGTAGTGGCCAAGTGCTTAATTTTAAGACATTTTTACTAATAAGTGTTGTGCATATATCTATAGCAAATGTCTTGAGTTATATAGTTTACTAATCTTATCTTATTTTACAGTGAATTAAAATTTACCAGTGAGCGACCCTAAGAAATGACACACATTGTTTGCCTCTAAAGAACGGCATATATTTTTTCGTTTAATAATTTAAGATGAATTTCATGTTTATTGGCTCATTTCTGTATTTAAGGATACAATTCAAGGATTTATATGTTCTTTTTACGTTGTTCAAAAGCATTAAAATATATTTTAAAATCCCAGTTCCAGATAAGATGTTCTGCGAAATAATTAATACCCTGGACAACTGAAGATGTTGAATAACAATGTTTGTGATTTAATAATAATAATAATAATAATAAATAGATATTGAAACCACATTAATACTAAAACTTTAATAATCGTCTTTTTTTGTGGATTTACTATAGGGTTACTAGTGAGAAAATGTAAACTAATTCAACCCCCAAGGAGCGGAAAGTAGACGAAGTGTTTATTAATATTGTATTATTTCACTAGATAGTGTAAAATAATATATTAATCATAATTTATTATCGCCATACCGGTGCGGCAATTATCCAATATCAAGAAAAAATTTCGTGTTTGTCTGTAGACGTATTTCCTCTTAAAGAAGTTGATCGATCCAGATCAAACTTGGCATGCTAACTTAGTAGTCCAAAACCAGGCTAAATTCATATTAAGCTTTTCCATATATTGAAAAAAGACAAATATTTTATGGAATAACTCCTATATGTTAATGCAGTAACTATTGTAAGTAGTTGAGTTTGAACAAAACTCACACCACAACAAAATTCTATAGGTCAAAGATTATAAAACAAATCGGCATTTTGGCTTGCTTCCCATAAAAACCAAAATAAATAATAATAAAATATCCAGCTACAAAGCGGAGAATAAAGATACTGCTGCTGTTTAAATTTCCCGCTCTTTTTTATGATACACACCATTTAACTTCCGGTTTATACTAGGGTTAGGATAAGGAAAGCTGGCAGTAAAAATCTTGACCACGTCTCTACTGTGAAATGGACTGTTTTGAACAAGAAGTGACGCAACTGCTTTGCCATTTCTACCAAGTTTCTCGACTCGACTACTACGTCTCCCCACTTCCGAACCACTTCCTCTGTCTTACAACAATTTTCTTGGAGAAAGAATACTACTGAAAACCCTCGCAGAGATTTGACTCATTTTAAACAAATATGTGCATGTTTTCCGGGGTTTCAAGAGAAAAAATACGGAGGAGTGCAGTCTTCTTAAAATAACTTTCAAAACGTTTAAGGTAAGGCAGTTAAAGTGTATTACAAGAGCTTAAAAAAGAAAGCCCATAATGCCCTGAGAGTTTACTTTTACTTGTAGGCTTTCAGCGGATCTGTCTGGCTTTCACCAAGGTCAAAAATGAGTACATAATTTGCCGCTCAAAAATTTAGTCAAATTGCACACCTATTTAATTTTATTATTAAGTATGTAGTACACAAATGGTGAAGGAAGCTAATATGTAGCTTTGTTGTTTTTTTAACCCAGTGCTACACACATGCGCTCTGTCCGCCACGGAAAATCGAGCGTCGGATTTTCGCACTGCAAGTCCGTAAACGTACCGCCGACCAACAAAAAAACAACAAATAAAAATATGTAATAATATCTTGAATTGTGACGTGGAAATCATATTACCCCCTTTATATTGTTTCCTTCTCAACATTTTTAATAAGTTTAGTTATTGACGTCACCTAAGATGTAATTTATCATGGGACTTAGTTTAATTAATCAAGCTGCATTAATATACCCCTAATGTGCACTGATATACCCCCAGTGACGAGAGCTGGTAAGCTCTCGAATCTTTGGGATATTTAAAAAAAATATTTTTAGTGATGTATTTATTATAGCTATTTTATATTTTAGACCACCTGATTTTGGATTTTAATACATTAAACATATATATTTTTTTCACAACCAGAATTCAGGTAGTGTAGTTTCTTTAATTTTTAACTATTGATTAAAGGAAAAACAACCAGTCAAAAGCGCCCCTGTTCCTTAGAATCGATTCTGGTTTGCTTCACTATTTGTTCTTATAGAACTGACTCTGATGTGTTTCAATAGCGGAATTGATTGTCACTCTTGCAACAAACTCACAGCTGAGAGTGCGGAGACTGTTTATTGGAATTGCGCAGTGAATCTTAGACATTTTTTAGAGCATTCTTTTAAGTTTTTTAATTTTCATGTGCATGTTTGGTCTGGCGTTGTCTAGTGGTTAGTTTGTAGAACGCCAATCTGATAGTTCATGGTTCGTGTTGCTTTGCCACAAAAACGCGCTCTGTATTTTGGGGTCGTGTGTGAATTATAAGAGCGACAGTTAAATCCCACTATTCGATTAGAGTAGCTCAAGAGCCGGCGGTGGGTACTGTTGAATAGCTGTCTTCCTCTAGTCTATTAATTCAAGTGGATGGCTAGAGCATATAACCTTTGTGTAATTTCCACGAATTTCCGAAACATACAATCACGTAAATGTTAAATACCATCTGAAAACAGCATATAAATATTACCAAAATACAATTCATATGAAATTATTTTTCAACGAAACTTTGGGTAGTTAGTTAGTTCCAAATAGAGGTTCTGGGAACTACAGACCGTGTTACTGGATATGTGGAAAAGTGAAAGATAAATGACGTGTAATTAAACTCTCAACTGTGCAAACAAGTAGTCCTAGAAACAGAAACTGTCAAGCGAACCACTGAATATTAATTGTTTAATTTATAGGCGAATGGCCGATTATACGGATCGTATCATTCTGAGTAAAACTGCTGATATCTCAATGGTACCGTGATCAGTCGCTAATATGATTACCCATTCTCTCATTCTGACAATTGGAAATTGAACGGCAAATTTTCAAAGATAAGTTAGTTTCAGCTTAATAATAATAGCTAATTTTTTTATTACTGTCTCTAACTAGTTCAGATGAAATGATCATTTAAAACAAAAATCAATGTCATATAGTTCGAGGCAATATTATTTAATGATTGATTTATCAAATAAAGAGGATTATAATGAATACTCTGTCGGCTAAAAGCCTAACTATTCTTATCTGGTGGACAACATTTTTTTCTTGTACTAGATAAATGACAGATTCTTCTGCTGAGCCGGATAGCGGTTCTTAACGATCGTAGACCAGGAAGGAGGACTTAACCAATCAATTCACATATCAAAGAAAATTCTATAAGTTAAGAACGGATAGATTTCCTAAAGCTCGACTAATGAATGTCTTTATCAGTGGTGCAAACAATACCTTTAAGATTTACTCCACTTCTGTTGGATTGTTGCATCGGAAGATTGGTAAAGTATTAGTTTGAAACATAAAACTGGGTTTAATGAGATGGTGTTTCTAGAGTGGCTTTTTTGTGTTTTCCCATAAATCTAAGTTCAGACTGTTGGTAGAAATCGATTTTTCAAAACAAACAATCAAGCAAGAGTTTAGCTCCAAAAGACTAATATTCTTTTTAGGTTCCTAAGTTGATATGAGCAAAGTATGTGATCTCTGATAATGCATTACATCGTAACTAATTAAAAACAACTTTCTTGTTTTAGATGTTTTTCATTAATAATTCAATATTATAGATTAAAAATTATTTCAAAATAAAGCATATCCTAGCTAATAACATTGGTTTTATTGCCAAATGATGTACTTTTAAAAGGTGGAGTGTCCTTGTGGTATAGTAAGGTACTAAACCGTAAAACATTTATAGTGCTCAAACAGATGTTATTGTTTTCTCAAGGTAGAAAACGCCAAATTTGTTAATGTACAAGATTAATAAAAGTGGCATATTTTGTTATGTTTCTTTTAAAAAGTTAAAAACATTGTTGAAATGAAGATATTACAGACTCACTAAGTCAAGCAGACGGTGTGGGTTCTGTTTGCTGGTAAGACAGCTAACACCAGAGAGCTCATAATTGTAGTATGTGTAGATAAATGCGTTGAGTGGTTTGTTGAAAATTGGGAACACAATGAAAAAGTGGCATAATATTTGAATGGCAGAAAGTGTAAAAAAACAAGATTTATTTATATAAGGCACAAACATCTGAGCGTCTCTCTGTTTGTCTGTTATCTAATTACTCCTAGGTTGCAGGGCCAGTCTCAACCAAACTTTATGAGATGATAGTTTGGAACAAGGGGTATGTTAATAGTGGGCTAACAACCTCCTCCACCTACTATTATTGCTGATATTTAGCATTTATTGTCTTTGATGTAACTTAACGTTAACTATATTCATAGATGGCGCCACGTCCATACAAACATATTTTATTAAATTTTTCCAGATAACAACATACACTAAGCGTGAGGAAAGGGCACACAAATGTCTTATATATCTCGGAGAGAGCGCTAACACTGTCCATGAAATACTGCAATAAAAATGGCAGCCACTCTTGCAATAATACATAAACTCAGGTGAAGTTTCTCCTCCAACAGCTATCAAAAGGCTGATATGAAGAGCCCTTTCTTGAGTTATACCCACTTCCTACTTTGACCCGTGATCTTTCAACTTCGATCTGTAAGACACGTCTGTAGCCAATGACCGTCAATTAATTAATCACGTGAAACACTGTGGAAAGACATTAAGAGTTGGGTGTTGAAAGCGGGTAACAAAAAGTACTCCTAGCGCCACTACTTTGGCCGCTATCTCTTTAATACAAAGTCACCCTAAACATCGCACAGTCTATACCATGTTTTAATTATATAAATGTTGAGTTCTCAAAGTTTATACAAAAGTTTTAGTGAGGTACTAATGATTACAGTAATAATATGTTATGTTATAAATAAACTGTGTGAAAGTTAGGATTTTTGTGTTATTTATCAGAGCATTCACCCCCACATTATATTTTTAAGTTCGTAACCCGGATAAAGGACGGGTACCTCAGCTTGCCTGTAAATAAATGTAAGAAAAAAAAACGATTTGTTTGTTTTTCTGTTTTTTAATTATGCACAAAGCTACACAAGGGCTATCTGTGCTCTGCCCACCACCGGTATCGAAACCCGGTTTATAGCGGTGTAAGTCCGCAGACATACCGCTGTGCCACTGGGGGGGGGGAAGAAAAAAACGACAGTATGTTTATACAATTTTATCTTTATTCTTAAAGCCACATCTTAAACAATACAAATCAACTTTGGGCGAAACTGATGACAAGACACTAGTGAAGAATGTAAGAAATCAAGCCATAGCGCGCCTATTTACAAAAACAAAAAAAAAAATAAAATAAAAAATCACAGATGTCACGTGACTGTAGGCTGGTGCACCAAGAAATTGGTTTGAATGAAACATATTGATAAAAGCACGATAACACGTTCTGACCCACAGAAGGCACTGAAGGTCGAAATAATTAAGTAAATGAGTGACAGCAGCCCACTTTTTTATTCATTTAATTAGGGTTAACTCCATAAAAAAGTATTCATTGTATCAAAAGGTGTGCACCCAAAATCCTTTATGTTATTGAAAAAAATCCTTTAAATGGCACAAAAAGCCGTATTTTTTCTTTTTTTTTCTATTTCAAGAAAAGCTAAAAGTCATAAAATCACCTTAGTATATAAATGCAGTCTCCTCATTTTGGTCCACGTAATGCTGGACGAAGACAAAAGCTTGATTAGGCAGACAATACTTTCAAATGATTTTAACACTTCGGAAAAGTGTACATTTAACACAACTAAGAATTCTGTTTCCTCATTATCATACAACCACCACAGGCATAAGCTATACTAGAAAGAATAGCATATAACATCACTTTTCTGGACGACATCCTCAGAGCCCTCTATAACGTGCATCACTTGAATGTTCAACTTAAAACGTTTTTGGCTGTTAATTATTTAAATTAGCAATTAACTTTAAGCGACGACATTAAAAACATACATATATTTAAATTTTAATATGAAGTTTAATTTTCGGGAGATTATTTCCCACAGTGTTTTTTTTTTAGAAACAGAAATCCAAATACTACATATTTCTGAGGATTCATATGCAAACAATATGATAAGCAGGTAGAACAATATGATAAGCAGATCCACTTCATCCACTGACTGGCAGGTAGAAGTCTCGCCTCACTGTATCACTTGATGAGCATGACTGTATATTTTAAAGTTACTTTCACAGTACAAAAAAATGAGTACACTCATATGTAGTATCCGTATTTAATATATTAATTTGGAATAAATTATGTTTTCTTTGAAATACTGAAGTTCCTGAAACCAAATGTAAAAAAAGAATCACATAATGACTAATATGAAGTAGAACTATTATGGTATATATGTAGGTATATTGAAATTGTTACTTATCAAATTATCATCCAACATTTCAAAAATAGATATTCTAACAAAACCATTAGCGTAGGATCTAATAGCGAACAAATTGTTTTAGTTGCAATAAAAATTAACTAGCACAAATTTCATAACAAAAGTACCACAAAGATCTTACTGCTGCAAAGTTTAAACGCGTAATTTTTTTCTATTGTTTCTGGAATTAGAGATTTTTATTACTCATTTTACACAGTATTACCTTTAATGATGAAACTTTAATCCTTCCATTGATTCATCTAATTACAATTATCGAATTTTACCTTTTTATATCTTTTAAGAGAGTTGAGGTAAGAAAGTAAAGAGTGGCTAAAATAGAATTTTTACAATGTTACGTTTGGTGTTCACGTGAACTGGAAGAGGGCGCTGTTATTAAAAAAACAAAATATTTGGTTTATTTTTTATGGAAGCCTCTGCTACTGGTGCTTCTTTAGGTGTAGAGCTAGGTGGTCTGACCGAGAAAAGCACCGTTCGCAATGGTTACACTTGAAAGGTTTGCATCCCGTGTGTTTTCGATAATGACGAGTCAGTTCGTCTGATCGAGCAAACCGCCATTCACAGCCGTCCCAGGTACATTTGTAGGGTTTCTCACCTAAAGAAAACCGCAACCAAAATTAGTTGTTAATACTCATTATCAGATTATATCATACTACTTAATCCAATACCAGAATTTATCATTCAAAATAATTTGTTTTGAAGCTTTTATCAATGTTGGCATCAGTACTGAATAAATTTTTTATTGAGTATCAAAATACTGCTTAATTAACCTACGGCTCAAATACACTTGTAATTAAAATTTTCAAACTGCAGAAACCGCTCCCATTTTACATGTCTTGAGGGCAGGTTAGCGTGCCTGAGCCTAGGGTTTCAGGTTTACTTTCCGCTGTTGCAAAAAAAAACGCTCTCCTAACTTTGAGGTCGTGAGATGTACTATAAGAGTGACAGTCAAATCCAACTAGCCCGTTAGACTAGTGTAGTTCAAGATTTAGCGGTGGGTGCTGTTGACTAGTTGTCTTCCCTCTAAAGCTTTCAGTTCAATATTACGGACGACTATGAGAAGATAACCCTTGTGTAGCTTTGCATGAAAATTCTAAAAACAGTATAATTAACGATTTTACATGACTTGTGAGCGAGGTGTACATTATCTCCAAGTTACTTAGTGTTGGTCTGTGTGTTCAGCTTTATAATTACATTTTGTTAAAGAGTAACATAGTACTAATGAGAAAGTTCCTAACCGTGATTCTCACACTGTGGTCCGCAGATCTTAGGGTCTATGGGCATTCTAAAGGGGGTTTGCGACTGTAAATATCGATGTTATATATTAAGAAACGACACAATGATCGATTACATGAAAGCAATGTTATATAGAAAAATTCTATTAAACCAACATACTTATTTACGACATTTCCGCTTTTATACACTACAACCTCAGCTTATACAGATAGGACTATCTGAGTATGTGGGTTCATGAGATAGTCTTTGGTTCTTTAAGGGGTTCATGGCTACCACTGTCCTAACAGTCTGAAGCATCGGCATGTGCTATACAACTATACTTTTTCTTTAATAGATTATTTAGGCAGAGTATTCATGATGAAACTTGGTTGAATGGACGGGAAATGCCTGTTGTAGAAACACAAGTGTAGAGGACGACGTTTCGAAAGTCTTCAGACCTGAAGACGAAAGGCGGAAGACTTTCGAAACATTGTCCTCTACATTGTGTTTCTACAACAGGCTCTTGCCGTCCATTCAATCAAGTTTCATCAGATATACTTCTGATCTAGCTTTGCCCAAATTTGATATATTGAAGTAACCACAGAAATCAAACTGAATAAAATGTTTATTCTTAGCAGCACAGTGTGGTATTTGATAGTCTTTATTACTTAAATTGCAAATGGAATTCAAACTACTGGAGCATACTAATTCGATTAAAGAAGAGGAGTAGTTGACCGCATAGTTTAAAAATCGTCACATCTAAACGATATGTCATGTGTTTAAACTAAGCTGCTCGTTGACCCCCGAGGTGTCCGTTTTTTTTCTCGGACTTTCTATTGTAAATCGATCTTAAGATAGGCTAAACCGATCATCTATTGCTTCCCCGAATCTTGCATTAACCTCTCACATGAAGAACATACATTGGTTTGATAACTTTTGTACACAAATATACAGTTTAATAACTCAAGACACATAAACCAAATTCTTCCGTACGAACATTAGTTTAATTAGGCAGACCTTTCTTCTGTACGAACATTAGTTTAATTATGTAGACCCTTTCTTCAGTACGAACATTAGTTTAATTAGGCAGACCTTTCTTCCGTACGAACATTAGTTTAATTAGGTAGACCTTTCTTCAGAACGAACAGTAGTTTAATTAGGCAGACCCTTTCTTCAGAACGAACAGTAGTTTACTTAGGCAGACCTTTCTTCGGTACGAACAGTAGTTTAATTAGGCAGACCTTTCTTCCGTATGAACTATAGTTTAATTAGGCAGACCTTTCTTCCGTATGAACTATAGTTTAGTTAGGCAGACCTTTCTTCCGTATGAACTATAGTTTAATTAGGCAGACCTAATGCGAAGTTAGAAATTTATTGTGAAGAAATGAAAATTATGACCGGGTGTTTTGTTTTGTTTTTTGCCTTTCCTCTTTACATAATAAATCTCGCCTTAGACTACTTTTTTATCCCAATTGAATAATCAGTTCTGTTGCTGTGCAAACTACTTTGTATAGTATGGTTGAAATGTATAAGATCGGCTCTTTAAATCAGAAAATGGCAATACTCGAAGTTTAACGTTTACAAGCCGACTGTCATAGTTTAAGAGTCGTGTAAAGTTCCGTCCTTAATAAATAGTAAAGCCCAAGAGTTCCGGCATTCGAGAAGCACTATTGGCATTTTTGTTGACGAATAATAATACTCAATATTTAAGTTTATAAAAATCGTCTTTAATACGTATTTTTCCTATATAAGATAACGTTTGAAGATGGGTTCTGAAATATCCAAAACATCTAGTATCAAACTTCTGTTGTTTATGGTAACTTTTGCTTTAATTATCATATATTTATAAACAATGCCTGGTATTCGTGTGTTCACTTATTTATCCTTGTTAGGCATTAGGCCTTTAAATGGTGTTCACAAGGTGATAAAAACTCGCACGAGTGACAATGCAGCTCTGTGAACGACTATACTTAAAACATCTTGGAAGGTCCTTAGATGAGTGCGACGAAATTATTTCTTCAAACAGATTTAAGATCTTATTTGGAAAGTAAAGGAATCCATGCAAACGTAATAGGTCAACAAAAAGGCAAACGAAGATCATAGCTTAATAAAGTCAGTTCGGCTGTCAAGCTACTATTGTTGATGTTATAGCGTTAGGTTTAGACCTTTTTGTTTATTGATATATATATATATATTGTCAATTTACATTGATGCCCATGTAAATATTTGAACTTTCCCTCCAAAAATATTATCAGGGTTTAAACTTGAAGAAAGTTACATGTATGGATAGGAATGAAATTCACTGTGATTTTTTTTTTGTTATTTATGTTTCATATATTATCCGTCCGTATTTTTGTAACTTCAATCAGTTTTTCTGGGTTACATTATATGTATTTTGTCATTGTTAATAAAGAATTCCCATTCGTTTTACTTGCATATATTAAAGTTGATAAACAATTGTTGAAAAGTTTTAAAAACATTCTTGGGCATATTTCTCGTACTGAAAAGATTTTAAAACTATTCTTGAGCAGTTTCTGAACAATTCCACGCTAACCCAAAGCACCAGCAGTTTCTACACAATTTTTTGCCTCCCTGTCTAAGAGTAAGAGCAAAGGAGAATATATTATTTCAACCACACTATATTTGTCATAGCCAGTGCCGAAGAGGATCTTTTGTCCAATACCGGGCTCATCTGGCTGACGTCTGTTTAATATGCGTGTATCATGAAAAAAAAAATCTGTTACAAAAAATTGAAAAATACTGAAAGCAAATACGGAAGACAGAAAAGAAACGACACATATCATTCGAAACGTTCTACTGTATGTTGTTCCTCTCTGTGAACAGCCTAGTTCTGCTGTTTTCGTACATAACTTTCGGGGAGGAGGGTGGGGTATTTTGTACATGCCATTACAAAAATCTGTAATCACGGGGGCCATGAAAGTTTAGGACAAACTTTTCAGAGTTTATCAACCTTAATTATTCGCCTTAATACAACAGTTATTCTGAATAATACAGAAGCACAAGTGCCCATGCTTGACAGAATTGGTTTTTGAGACCTTTTAGAAACGTAAATACTCTTTAATCGTATTTTTATACGACTTTACACCTCACCGACCTGCAGTTTCCCCTATCGGGTGCAACTGTTATTAAAAATATCATTCGGAAGTAGTCATTTCAACCTCTCGATGATTGACCTTATAGCTTACGTCCACGAAAGCCAAAATAATTTCAAAAACTGTTTAACCATAAGAAAAATCATTCAAAAACACTTGATGGTTGACATTGTAACTTACATCTAAGAAGGTTAAAAACGTTCAACCATATAAGAAACCACTCACATACTTGACTGTTGACTTTGTAGCTAGCATCCATGATGACCATGAAGGGAAAACTATTCAACCATTGGACGACATAAGAACATATTTCTCAAACATTAATTGGATAATTTGGAGAAATATAGAGTTTCTTTACTGAAATAATAGAAATATGTAACTCGCTCTGCTTGCACCGCCTTATCGAGGCGAACAGTGCGAAAAATTATGAATTTGTCTTTCCCACTACAAATTCAGTACAGCGAACAGGCAGAAAATAGCCAGGGTTTTTCTTCAAGTATCCTGTGTAAAATTCAAACCAACTTATTAAAAATGTAACAGGATATCTAAAAGTAACAGATATTAAGACATTTAATCTAAATATGCATAAGAGGTTTATAAGCTTCATCTCTATTTTGTCAAATCTTGTCACTTTTAAAAGAAAAAAAAACATTACAAAAATATATCCTCTAAGAATGATTCGTGTTAATGTTGAGCTGTGAACTTTATCGGCTTTTTAACTGTACATGAAAGGAAACATTATACTATCACGTAATAGATACATTACACTTTGAGCTTTTATTCTAACGGATTTAATAAACATGTAATTTAATGTTGGGATTTAAGCTTTTCATAGTTCACTACAAGTTGCTTTTTGTCATTGTATAGTACCACATTTCAGCATTATGTCTGCGGTCTTACAACGCTAAAAACCGGGTTTCGATACCCGTGGTGGGCAGAGCACAGACAGCCCATTGTATAGCTTTGTACTTAACTTCAAATAAGCAAACACTGCCCCCAGTGGCGCAGCGGTATCTCTGTGGCCTTACAACACTAGAAACCGCGTTTCGATACCCGTGTGGGCAGAGCACAGACAGCCCACTGTGTAACTTTGTGCTTAACTTCAAACAAACAAACAAAGCCAAGATAACAAAACAACGAAAGATATACGAAACATAATCATTACGAGAGAAGTCTCGAAGTACTACCAGACCTTTAGAGGCCTGAAAATATTACAACAGAAATATAATAACTTAGAACTCAAGAAGCAAAGAAAAACTTCACAGAAGCTACATTAAGTCAGGTTGATGCAATAAAATCATATTACTAGTCATACTCAGTTTCCTGTGCATGAGCTTCGCGGGAGAATTTCAGCAGTTTAGCACGCGGCGAGAATTAAAAAGTTCTGTTTACTGAGTGTTTCGACCGTATACAGAGAATCTGTTTTGAACAGAAGTCAAAATCAAGGTTTTCTGCGTGTGTTTAAAACATTAATATGCAGATTGTTTTTTGGTACTTCCTGAAGATACTATTTTTTGTGTTACTGTCGTTAACACTTTGATGACAAAATAATAGGTCGTCAAGAAATTAATGTCGCTTTATTTTAGATGAAGAACCTCGAACAACTTATATATCAAAACAAAACATTTTTTATATGAAATAGTCTCCATTCTTGTCGATGATGCCTTCTCATCTTACGATCAGGTTGTTAATGTCCTGATTAAAGAAATCGCTTTGCTTTGAAGCAAAAAACATGTCGATGTCCTCTTTAACACCATCTACATTTGCATACGTTTTCGCATTAAGATGGTGTTGCAGCGAACGAAAAAGATGGAAATCTGATGGTGCCATATCTGGAGAATATGGTGGGTGGGAGAGAACTTCCCAAC
>NW_013667078.1:55838-58040 GCF_000517525.1 Limulus polyphemus
GAAAAAGAACACCTTTCCGATTGACGAGTGAAAAGCGTTTCTGCTGAAGGGCTTGATTTAAACGTACCAGTTGCTGACTATAGAATACTGCATTGACAGTTCGCTGTGGATTGAGGAGTTCGAAATGAATTTGATGTCCCACCAAATGCAAAAACATCTCTTTCTGCGGACGGAGTCCAGGTTTTGGGGTCGGAAGTGGTTTTTGTCTAGGACTGAGCCATTGTTTTTGGCGTTTATTATTTACATAGAAAATCCATTTTTTCATCACCTGTGACAATTCTGTCCAAAAATGGTTCATGCGCATTACGCGCCAGAAGAGACGTAGCAACGTTCACAAGTTGGAAACGAGGATCATCGGAGAGTTCGTGAAGCACCCAAACACCTTCTTTATGGAGTTTCCACATATTCCTTAGATGTTTACGTGTTGTTTTATGAGAGACATACAATTTCAGGGCCATTTCACGAGTGTGTTGCCTTGGGTTAGACTAAACAAGCGTCTTCAGAGCATCAATATTAATTCCAACATGTCGACCTCTGCCATCACAGTTTTTAAGACTAAAGTCACCTGAACGAAATTTGCTGAACCATCGTTGACACTCTCGAACGTTCAAAACATTTCCATAAACTTTTTTGATATTCTTTGTGGCTACAGAGGTGTTGTTTCCCTTCTTTTATTCAAACAGCATTACATGCCGAATGTGTATCTCGTCGTGTGCCATCACTATAAGGGATTAGATTAGAGTATACTGAATTTTACACTTTATATAGGATACATTATCGTGACGTTTAGGCGGTTCGTTTAACTATTATACATGATGTACGGTTTTTGGGGAGCGGTTAATGAAAGTGTTCCACAACACGACATTAACTTTTTGACGACCTAATACTTTCCTGTAATCGTAGGTTAACACATCTTTTTTCATGAACTGAAACCGAAACTTCGAAAAAGAAACAAACACACCCACACACACACACACAGAAATAGACAAAAATAAACGTTTGCGACAGAAAATATTTAGAATTTTAATGGTTTTGAAAGTGATTAAAACCTCCATTAAACTAAGTTACATAGTATTTTCCCCAGAGAGCTTTCATTATTTGTTTTAGCACACCATACTATGGTACGAAGCAAACCTAAAAGATATTTTATTAATGCCTGAGTTAAAGCTAAGATTGTCTATGACAAGGTTGGTATATATATATCTAGCACTCAAATCAAAACAGTAAAGATAACAACTCAACTGTTTCTAAGCTGCAATGAGATGTCTATTTCACCAACGTTTACATCCAAGCGATGGCACTTACAGCTACTTGAAATGTACAAAGAAAATTATTGCATTTAATAATCAGTTCGTTTATCCAAAGCGAAGTAAACCTGAATGTTCTAGCCTGGTTAAACCAGGTATATTTCTACTAAAATTAAAAACAAAAAATAATCTAAGTCGTAAATCTCAAGTAAACGAAATAGCCAGGGAATTTTATTAACATAATAGGTCAGAGGAAATGTCGGTCATCAAAAACGTTTTTACTGTTGCTGCTATTCCCGATTTAATTATAAAATATATTGGTAGACTTTATTTTAATTTTTGAGAAATTCTTAACTCACAAAAACGCGTGCTATTTGAATATTTGTCGACATTAATTTATGACGACGTTTAGCAAGCTTGGTCAGAAAATACAGTTTATTTTCCTGGTTATAAAAAGTCGCACGAAAAAACATAAAAAATGTGCCTTTTTAAAACGTTAGATTTTTTAAGCAAAAATCGAAAAAAGGCTTAATGCGCCGCGTCCATCGCAGATATCAAGACCGGAATAATAGTTTTATAAGCCTCAAATTTACCAATGAGGGGCTAAAATATTCCTAGAATGCGCTTTAGAAAAATAATGTTTTCAATAATTAAAACTTTTTCTTCAAACGAATCCAGAAAACAAGATAAAGAAGTTTATAAAATAAAGGGTCTTGAAATATAATGATAACGTTCTGTATCGTTCCGGTTTCTTATGTGATTACAGCTGACGGTATGAAGAAATAGTAGATATGTTAATAATGTTACGTACTTCTCAACTACTATAACGAATAACATTTACCTCCTCGACCTGTTTCAAGCTGTTTTATGAACATGCTTGAAAATACTTAAATTATATTCAGCTTATAAAGATCTAACCAAAAACATCTTAGATGTGAAAAAAAGGTGCGGCCCA
>NW_013667078.1:58716-60285 GCF_000517525.1 Limulus polyphemus
CACTTAAAACTACTGCAATGCAACATTTACACTTAAAACTACTGCAATGCAACATTTACACTTAAAACTACTGCAATACAACATTTACACTTAAAACTACTGCAATGCAACATTTACACTTAAAACTACTGTAATGCAACATTTACACTTAAAACTACTGCAATGCAACATTTACACTTTTGTTGGAAAATAAGAGATTTTTCTAAAACAAGCAGTATCATGAAGGGTGACTAATGATCACCACAATGAATACACATAAATATGTTGTTTTGACAAGTGACTGTATTTAGTGATATACGCACTTCAGAACATCGTCAACGGTAACTTTAATTAATTCTAATAAGTCAGTTGTCTTCAAAATTAATTTCAATTAAACAGCTTGTTCTGATAGAGATATAAAAATAAATGTTACACGTTACACGTTGGTATTCTTAACCTGAACGTCATCTCAGGCGACATATTAATTAAATACCATAGCGACCTAAGTTACCTTAGCAACAGTGTAGTGTCGTCATCTCTTCTCAAATACACAAACACACAAACACTTCTGTTTACTTAGTGAGACTCAAACAAAAGGGGAGGGATGGGCATTTTTGATTCAGTATTTAATACTGCTGTTCGTAATCTAGCCGAAACTTTGCGAACACGAGTTAAAAGCCAGGTCAAATGCCCCTAAAGTTCAAACAGAGACATTTCTAACGTAGAACTGCTGACCAGAATGAAGACAACACGTCAGCAGAACATGCCACCACAAGGGCTTGAAACAGTAATTTAGCTAAATTCTAAGCCAAAGTATTACAGGGATACGCCATTTGCTTGATAGACAAACGATGTTGAACAAATGCGAAATATTATTAAATATACTGTATTAAAACCATTAGGGAGACCACATCAATTTAGTACTTGTATTGAACATTAGAGATTCTTGAGAAATTTACAGCTAACCATGGAAGATTATAATACGTTGAAAGAAATAGTCATATCATCGTTCTTCATAATAATTTAAAGATAGAGACATTTAAAGATTTTACCGAAGTTTCTAATCAAAGGAAATTCAGTTTTCTTCTTGTACCTCATTTCAATTATAGTCATGAATTACACAAAGGAATCTGTTTCTTCGTTGTTAAGCACAAAGTTACACGATGGGCTATTTGTGCTGTGCCCACTGCGGGTATCGAAAATAAATTTTTAGAGTTATAAGCTCTCAGACTTACCATTGTGCCACAGGATAGAGCGCACAAAAAAGGATCTAATGATATTATGATGTTATTGTTGAGGGGATAAAAGAAAAATGAAACTTTGAGAACATCCTTCTTTTGAGAACAATTACAAAATTAACTCACACATAACTCATTTATTTCTACAAAATTAACACATAACTCATTTAGTATTATAAAATTAACCCACACATAACTCATTTATTTATACAAAATTAACCCACACATAACTCATTTAGTTCTATAAAATTAACTGTAAGTGAATTTTTTTGGATAATGGGAACACAGAGAAATACCGTTAGAATTTTTTTTTTTTTAAGAATTATCTTTGAATAAATACAGAAGTGTTAGT
>NW_013667078.1:60786-62281 GCF_000517525.1 Limulus polyphemus
CACAGATAGCCCATTGTGTAGCTTTGTGCTTAACTTCAAACAAACAAATGAGAAGTCTTTTAAACTTAGACATCGCGCACTTTCTCGTCAGGAGAATTACAGCTGAATATAGTTATGTGGTTCCTGATAATCCTTTAGAGATACATTATTTTGCAGACACATAGCTGTTTTTATTCTACTATTTGTATGCATAATGTGTCATTATTATCCAAGAAGCTCTATTTAGACACCACGTAGAATGACATAATGTACTTAAATAGTACGTGACATTATTTGACGGTATCATAAATTTCTACGATTTTCTTTGATCTAAATCTTATGATAATAAACAGAATAGCTAGAACTTATGATAATAAACAGAATAGCTAGAACTTATGATAATAAACAGAATAGCTAGAACTTATGATAATAAACAGAATAGCTAGAACTAACGCAGCAAAGGCATATTTGACGCTACGATTTTACTGATACCCAATCTCTCTTTGGATTGCTCCCCAGTGGCTCAGTGGTAAGTTTAAAGACCTATAACGCTAAAAACAGGTTTTCGATACCCGTGGTGGGCATAACATAGAGAGTCTTCTGTGTAGCTTTGTGCTGCTTAACGACAATAAACAAACTCTTCGCATTTCCTGTAATAATATTGCTTTTAGTTTATCCTTAGAGGTTCGAAACAGGCAATTAATAATATTGTTTCAAGCAATTAATGACAGAAGGACATAGTTTTCCTTGTGAATATATATAGAAACGAGCAGATTTAAGTGTGAGGAGTCTCCAATCTTGTTTCTACTGGCAGCGATATAATGCTATCACAGTTTTCTCCTCTTGAGACAAAGTGGCTGGAAGAAAGCCATTGGAGAAGGATCTCAATAAGTAGGTTATAACGTTCACATCATTAAGAGCACTGGCAACTGTTTCGAATTCAACAGTTTTAAAGGAGGCGTGTGTGGGTGGGTGAGGGGGACAATAATAATATTTAAGTTTCTGGTGTTCGCAGTTCTGGATTTAAAATATGCCGTATAATACTTAATGTTTCCGTATATTCTGATCGGGTATGTAATGGATCTGTTTACGATTTAAAACTGCACTGCTAAGCATGTTTCATGCTTTCCGATTCCTGACCTGTGAAGGGAAGACTTTTGAAACGTTGTCACATTTTACTACTTTAGACATCTTTACTGGAACCCTTTCGCTAAATCAATTAGCAGTTTCACTCGTGTTTGATTAATGAGCATATTAGTTTAAATCAATATCACAGGCCTGCGAATTTAAACTTCAGAAAAACTTGTTTTGGTTTTAATAACGGATTTTCCATAATTCAGCTACGCAGATTTCGAAAATAATATTCTTTTTTTTTCTATCACGTAAGGATTTTTTACAAATCGAGAAGAAAAGATTCTTACTTAGATCAAATTATTGTTTTGTTTACCACAAAACATTTTTTATTGTTATATTTGTTAATAATAAAAATAAATGAAGAAAAGGGAAGAATATTGAT
>NW_013667078.1:63226-68225 GCF_000517525.1 Limulus polyphemus
AAGATTCTCCAGTGGAGTAGGTACAGACACATCAGTATCACGAGCAACAGGTCTTATAGCAGATTGAAGGTTCGAAAAATAAATTACCTTTTTATTTCGAGTGTTGCAGCCTTGCACGTTACATGAGCAAAAATATCAGTCATCTCCGTGGTTTCTAGGCTAAGGCCAGACCATTAGAAGTCCAAAAGGTAAAGACTTTTTCTTACCATTAGTCCATTGTCTCAACTCTTCAACACAAACGGTGTAAACTTTGTGCGGAGCCTGTGATTTGTCTTGGTCCCCAAATTTTATTCCAAAATACGCGTAATACGCTTTTTTGACGAAGTCTGTAATGTTTTGCTTTTGTTTCTTCACAACAAATTACCATAAATATAACAGAATATGTTTAGGTTATTTACACCACCTTTTGTTGCCATAACGACGAATAAATAATATTGAAAAGAAAAACATATTGTCAAAGTGCACGCACAAACAAATACTATGTAGAAATGACACGTCATGCGGCCTGTTAACCGTTTATATACTAGTGGTGTTTTTCTCTGGGTTCTTGAACGATCGATAAGATCTAGATATTGGACTTGAGAAAGCTATAGCCAGTGGTTGTCAACATTGTAAGCATAACAAAATGTGCCCCGATTTCAATGAAAATGATTCACTTATGTCAAATTGTGAAAAATCTGTACGTGATGGAGAAAAACGGATATCATTTTCGGATTCAGCGTACAGGAATTACTGTCGAACATGTAAAAAATTCAAGACAATAAAAACATCGCAGGCCTGTGTATTTAATTTTCGTGCTTCCTAAGAGGTTTTATATGCTATTTTTTTAATTTTCTAGAATTAATATCAATTATTACAAGTTTTAGCCACTTTAATGAATTAAACCAGCCAACTTTAAAAATGTCAAGACAAACATCATAGTTGCTTAGGTTTTGTCAAACAAATAAGCAACAGGAAAAATTTGATTAGTTACTTAGAAATACTTATTTTAGACTTTAATATTTAATGCAATAATTGCGTATTCCAAGAAGGAATTAAAATGTATAAATCACTGATGTAAATGGCGTGTATTTTTGGTTTCAACAAATATTTGAGGTATAATGGCTAAAATTACAGCTTCTCTGGAGTTTTTTTGTAAAAAATGATTGCTCGAGATGACGCCACAATAATGAAGTAATGTCTTTTTCATGTCACCCAAGAGAGAGACAGATCTTAGCTTTGATTTAACTCTTTACAGAAGAACATATATGTCTTATACTGTATTAAGAGTTCACGTAAAATGGAGTATCTTCTTGTCTGTCCGAAAGAGCTCCTTGCGGAAACGATTTGTCGTTATGAAGAATATCCCGGCTGTAATAACTTTAAGCATTTTGCTATATTTGAAACTTTTATGTAGCTATCTGCCTGGAGTGAAGAACAGACGATGTTTCAGTCTTATTACGGAGGCTTTCCTCATGTGGCTTCAACACAGAGATCAAAGGTTCACTCACCCTTATTTTTCCAGGAAACTCTTGTTCATAAAACTTTAAATCCAGTGTAGTCCTCTCTGCCTGAAAGATTTTAAGTTGAAATAAAACAGTATAAAAATAACGCGAAATACATTTACGTTTCGTGTAAAATGTTCGTTACACTTAATTAGCACAGAAACGCTGTGGAAGATAATGATCGAAAAAATCCTAAAAAAGAAATTAATACTTTTGAAATAGGTATGTGTTCAGTTTTGGTTCGTATCTTTTAATGGACGAACCATACGTTAGACAAACCGACTAATTTTATTAATTTTTCCCTCCCATAGTGATAAACCCGAAAATTGATCAAATATAAATCTTGCTAGAAGGTGACGTTTGAAATTGAATAAATCAAAAAAACATGTAGAACACGTATTAATGAGGCCCATAAAGAGCATTAAAATTCAGTGGAAACATAGGTATTTTATTACTTCCTAAATATTCAAGTCCCTGTTACACGTGCATAAAGAATCACAAGGTTTATTCACCAATGCTGTAAGAACGGTTATTGACTTTATAAGATCAATGTTCCAAGTTACCGCAATTTCCATTATTTCTGGGAAGAACGGCACATATTGAACAAACATTTTACAAATCATGTATTGTACTTAGACTTTGGCTTACAATACTACGTTTAAGAAGACAAAAGGCACAAAAAATCCATTGAAGATGCATCAGAAAATTTGTCAGGTGTGACGTAGGATGAAACTACTGTGATTCCAGTTTCTTTTGTCATCTTTCTCATGGAAATATCTGTTCATTTGGAGGTGAGACTGGAAGGTTATGTACGTATTGGTTTCTGAGTCTTCGTCAATTTCTTGTTTATTGCCTTGCTAATGGTACTTGGAAATATGCACAGTTTCATTGCAATGAGGATTCTATTTGATAAATAAAGCCTTCATTTTATTGAAAAGTTTGATTCCGGTTTCGTTCCTGTTCTGAACACTTTACTGAACGAGTATCTCTGTTTCCATGGGTAATGTTGAAGATCATCTTCTTCGAAATCTGTGTCCATGGGTCCTAGCTCACTGAATGAATATTGGTTTCGGAAATTTTACATAAAAACAATTAACCCTTCAGTTATGAGTTAACCACATATAGATGATGAACTCCCCCAATATTTATATTTAGATGATGAACTTACATCACCATTTTAAACGAGTTTTTCAACAACTGAGTCTGAGAATTTATCAAACAGAAATAGGGCTTCCATCATATGAAATTTTTACTTGTTGTAAAATCGTTTCGTTTACATCTGTCTATCAAGAAGTGAAGTTAATTATCGAATGGTATAAACTACCATCGTGTGGTGATCTCAACTATCAATAGATGTCAATATGGGAACAAGAAAAAATCACAACTTTTAAGACTTAAACCTTTTTTCCTGGAGATTACGAACAAGTTCCTAACTCGATGTCTCATGAGTATTTACCTATATTTATGTGAAGGCTACTAAGATTATTGGGAACTCCTTCAATTTAGGCTAATGATCCTCTGTTTCTCTTCCGAATTTGAGTATAAACATCGAGTAGAAATACGCATACTTGTTAGCATTGTTTTTATGTTTTAATGAATCTAAACGTGTTAGAATAATTATAGATATACACATTTTCAAATTAGACTTAAAGTACGCTAAGAGCAAAACGCAAATTGCTTTGTAACTTAACAAACAACCCCTATATATTGTTTGGTAGTTTTAAATATGGTTACTTTACTATGTCACGTATACATACAACGTTTTGTAATTGTTTTAAAATCACTAGTGCTTATGTATTCCGTAAGCATGGTTATACTCTATTACTTATTTAATGTTACTTTCACTATCAGTATTGATTTAGAATGCTTAAAATGGCTATTTTTTATGATTTTTAATTTTTATTATTATACTCCTATTAGCCGCGCCATAGCGGCTCATAGAATGTCTCGTGTTTTTTTTTGTTTTTGTTTTCAAGTACAACCTTTTAGGTCATAGTTCCTTCATCTCTTGACCGATTTGAGATCTAATTACAGTTTTGGACTCAGGAGTTCAAATCTTTTCGATTGATTTATTTGATCACGCCCAAGGTCTCAAGGATTAATTTACTATAATTTTGGCTAAATTAATTTCAATTTGGGGGTGAGCTCGTAGAGATTCTGATGAGTAATAAAATCGAATCGGGTGTATGTGCTACCACGCTTGGTATTGCTGGCGCACAAAAATAAAGGTAATAAAAAGGAAAAAAAGGTCTCATAGATTAATTTACCCTAATTTTGCCTAAAAGAATTTCAAGTGGCGCGACTATTGAGGATTCCCTCTTGTTATAGAAATTATCTTATATTGTTGGCTTAGTATATGGAGTTAGAACTCACATAAATCTTCTGAATTGGCCGAAACTCGTGAGATATTATTAGGATTACAGTCGAAAATATCGTTAATGCGAGGGTACCCAAATGATAAAACTATGCATTCTAATTTTCACATGTAAGAATTTAATGACAGTATTTTTAATTCGATATGCTCATTACCAGATTGAATTATAGTTATATTTATATTGTTAATTCGATATGCTCATTACCAGATTGAATTATAGTTATATTTATATTGTTAATTCGATATGCTCATTACCAGATTGAATTATAGTTATATTTATATTGTTAATTCGATATGCTCATTACCAGATTGAATCATAGTTATATTTTTTGTACGTAGCTTGTTTTCTGTCAGAAATTAATATCAACCCTTCGTTAAAAGCTTTTTTCGATAATTTCTTGCGATTAGGCACTGTCTATAGCAATTATTTCTACTGCATTAATCTGAGTTTCGTTGTACTTATCAAATATAAACAAATATGTTAAATGCAAATGCTATGACTTAACACTGCATCAAAATCTGTTTTTTTTTAATTTTGAACTTCTGTCCTGCAGTCTCCGAGGATCAACGGTAACTTTATGGACTTATAACGCTAATCTCCGGGGTTCAATTTTTCGTGGTGGACAGAGCACAGATTACCTATTATATAGATTTATGCTAAAAACTGTTCTGTATGGTAACACATTTGAGAGACGTGTGCACCGAACAATAATAATACACCGGATCTATCGAGAAACGAAATCGCCTATCTAATATTAGTGACATCTCACAGTTTTTAACAAAACCAGTCGAAGAAGAAATATGCGCCAAAAAGGACTATGAATGATATTGTTTTTTGCACTTTACCAGACAAATTCCTGGAAGGAAAATAAAGTGGCACAAGATGTCTTCGGCTAAGATAGGAATTGTTTGATTATTAAATTTCACGCTCAGCTACTCGAGGGTTTTCTGTGCTAGCCATCTCTAACTTTGAAGTAGACTTAAAATAAGACCCAAAACTCGGGCGCTTTCGAATAGTTGACTATTATTCTTGTTCTCCTGAAGAAGAATGGTCAACTATTCGAAGGCGCTCGAGTTTTGGGTCTTATTTTAAGTATATTACACTTTATATGTGGTAACTCTTTTATCTAACTTTGAAGTA
>NW_013667078.1:68390-69763 GCF_000517525.1 Limulus polyphemus
TACGTACGTACGTACGTACGTACGTACTACGTACGTAGTATACGTATATATATATATATATAAAAAAAAAAAAAAAAAAAAAAAAAAAAATGTTTTGGGGTCTTATTTTAAGTATATTACACTTTATATGTGGTAACTCTTTTATCTAACTTTGAAGTGATAGACTAGACTGAAGGCAGCTAGTCAAAAACACCCACTGCCAGTTCTTGGATTAATTTTTTTACCAATGAATAGTGAAATTAATCGTAACATTATAATAGCCCCACGGATGAAAGGATTAGCATATTCGGTGACGGGATTCGAGCCCATGACCCGCAGATTGCGAGTCGAATGCCCTAACCACTAGGTTATGCCAGGCCTTCAGTTAGGAACAAAACTTTAAAATGAAAAGTTTTTTAAATTTTATTTTGGTACTTCGTCGCATCTTACATCCTAAGAGGTTTCATGGTTCGTCCGTTCTGGAGCTAAATATCTGCAGTTCAATATTTTTAAACTAAAACTTTGGTCACCTAGATAACCTGGTTTACTTTTGTACTAAGCAACTTACCTACTGGGGACGTCGTACTCTGTAGGTCAAATGCTATTATATAGTGACGGCGAAGAAGTGAAGAGATGAAATTATTAACGGTCCTGTTGTGTCACACCTTCAAACCGAAATTACTAATGATTTTCAACTTTTTTGTAAATAAAATACAAGCAGTATCCTAGCCATTCTTCATTTATTTAGGTTTATGACACTCAACCGTGACTCAAATAATTTATAAAAAATCATTACAAGGTTCGCCATGGCGAGTCCTCAATAAGGAAAAAAAGAAACATACTTCATGATTAAGTTATGTTTGCATGATCACTGAATCAGTTTAACATTACGAATGTTCAAATTGTCAACGATGGGTGACATAGAAGTCCTTAAAAAAACACTCATATAAAATACAATATAATTAGTGCTTTTATTATACTTGTCAGGGAAGGGTCGATATGGTCTGCCTTGTACGTATGAGCTGAACTTTTTTATTTTCTATGTATTTTCAAATGGTCCCTAACTGTGTAAAAGTATGCAATGATATAGCTTTAATAAATTATATTAACTACGCTTGTATTTATTAAATTATGATCCAGCTCTGACGAGCGATGCAAGGCAAAGTTGAGTAGAAAAATTGGGATATAGTCGTTTTTCATATATGCGCTATACATGTTAAGCCATACCGGTGCAGTAACTATCCAATATCAAGGAAAACATTCTGTCTGTCTGTGGACGCATCTCCTCCTAAAGAAATTTACCGATCCAGTCCAAACTTGGCATGCTAACTTAGTAGCCCAAATTCAAACTAAATTCATATTACACTTTTCCATATATATATATATATATATAT
>NW_013667078.1:70145-91792 GCF_000517525.1 Limulus polyphemus
CATAAAAATATCAACATTTTAGCTTGTTTTCCATAATAATCAAAATATACTGTAATAAAATATCCATCTACAATGTGAAGAATAAAGATACTGCTGCTGTTTAAATTTTCCGTTCTTTTCTGATTCACACCATTTAACTTCCAGTTTATAATAGGGTTAGAATTAGCGCTTAAGCCTGAATTAGAGAAGTGTTTCGTGATGAAAATAATTTTTAGGATGTTTTTTAATTCTTAATGTAGAATATAGTTTTCCGTGGAAGTAAAATTCACGATTAATATTAAATTTATTGCATTAAATGTACCAAATTCAGACAGTAGAAATCTTGACCACGTCTCTACTGTGAAATGGGCTGTTTTGAACAAGAAGTAACGCAACTGCTTTGCCATTTCTACCACGTTTCTCGACTCAACTGCTACGTCTCCTCACTTCCGATCCACTTCCCCTGTCTTACAACTATTTTCTTGGAGAATAAACGCTACTAAAAATCCTCTCAGAGATTTTGCTCATTTTTAGCAATTTTTTGCGCGTTTTCCGCGTTTTTAAGAGAAAGAAGACGGAGAAATGCACTGTCCTTAAAATAACTTGCAAAACTTTTAAAGTAACACATTGAAAATGCATTACAAGAGCTTCAAAAAGAAAGCTCATTATTGACTGAGAGTTCACTTTTATCTGTCGGGTTTTTACCAAGAGAAGAGATGGGTATGCAATTTGCCACTCAAACAGTTAGACAAATTACAAACGTTCATAGATATAAAAATAAACCTATGCATTTTATTTGTTTGCTTGTTTGTTTTAAGCGCAAAGAATTGTCAGAATTTAGATTTTAGTTGTTGGTGAAATATAGGTTATATCATTACATTCAAATTCAATATAAAAATTGAATAAATAAATACATATATAATGGCCCACAGCCAAATTGTGTTTAGAGTTACTAAACTTTCCGCTTACTGTCCGTTTGGAATTTCGCGCAAAGTTAGTCGAGGGCTATCTGCGCTAACCATCCATAATTTAGCAGTGATAGACTAGAGGGAAGGCAGCCAGTTAACACTACTCACCACCAAACTCTTGGGCTACTCTTTTACTAACGAATATTGGGATTGTCCGCAATTCATAAAGCCCTCATGGCTGAAAGGGCAAGCATGTTCGGTGACGGTTGTTCGAACCCAAGACCTAACTACCAGGCCATCCGTAAATTTTATAATTTTTGTAGGACAAAAACAGTTTTATGATGTTTCGAATACTATAATTGTCGTACATCTACGCACTGGCCGTTGATATATTATTTAGACATTGAAATAAAAATAAAAACGAAAATAATGAACACCTATATTATTAAAAAATAATTATTTTTATTTTTCTACTCGTATTGTTGTTATGGTTAGTAGGTTACATTATCAACTATGTATAATAACTAATTATTTGTTATTTTCTTTATTTTCAATTTCTTATGGGAACAGACTTAGGACAAAAAGCTTACCTGTATGAGTTCTTTGATGAGCTTTGAGGTGAGATGACTTAGTGTACACTTTTTTACATCCATTAAATTGGCACTTATGGATTCTTCTCTTATTATCTGGCACCAACTCAATGTGGCAACGAGAATCAATCAAATTATCTGACGCTGTTAGAGTTGCTAACATCCGTGGACCTAATGTCGATGACAGATCCTGCGGAATGAAAGTCTTTGTGGTCACAGCAACTTGTAAAGAAGCACTGATATCTACGTCTTGAATTGAAGGACGCTTGATCGCATCCTCTGGTGAGCACGGAGGCGAAAGAGGGGATTTACCTAATTTTGTTAGAAAGTTTACTGAAATACTTCCTCCACCTGGTGGTGATGAATGATAATTATTCTTGAAATCCTTTACTGTGGTCACGCTAGTTTCAACTGATTTCCTCCTGAGGGCGCTATGTGTCACACTATCGCCATTATGATCACTCAAGTCAAGATCTGAAACACTGAGCCTATCTTCTCCTCCACTACTATTTTCACTATCGTTGCTACAATTTCCACTTCCTGTGGTAGAACTAAAACTTAATAGAGATCCATTTGGGCCTAATCCTCGCTCATCGCAGATGGATTCACGTGAAGACAATTCTCTGTCAGTTGAAAGTGAAAAAAGGTTTTTAACAGACTTTGGTAGCTGTCTACATTTGTGTATTCTAGGTTCGTCTCTGAGGTAACGTTCCATTTCCAAATTAGTCTGAAAATAAAGATTAGATCATTTTTACCTTAAACTTTTAGCAAATATGCAATATAAGGCATACGATGCAATACATTCACTTCAAATATAATTCATTGTAATTTAATTCACTTTTAACTTATCGAAGACAATAAAATGCACCATCGAAACTTCACTTACACGATTTATTAAAACTCTGTACAACGTAAGCGCTGATTTTACATATAATTCGCATAATTTCAATCAAAAATATTGAAGTACTGTATTCTTTTTTTTTTTACACAGAATCTACTTACACTCCAAATGACAAAACTATTTACAAGTTTAATAGAACACTTTTTAACATTTAACATAGTTTGCTGTTTCTTACAGTAATGTACTATCATAAAATTATGGAAACATATTAGGAGGCTTAATATAATTTGTTGTTAGTTATACTAACAAAACAACATAACGTTATGGAAACCCATGTGCCGAGACATAACAAGAGGGTTAATATAGTTTGTGTTAATTACAGTAATGAAGAAACAAATCACGTTCAAAAGAAAAATCTAAATTAATCACTTATTAAAGAATTAAAATTATTGGCTGTAAAAGCTCTTTAAATCGCCATATGTTAATACAGGTCCTTCACCGCTAGAGCGAAGTATTGTTTATTTCTATAAAACATTCCAACATTATTGGTCCCCCGGTGGTACAGCGGTAAGTTTACGGACTTATAACACTTAACTCTAGGATTCGATTCCCCACAATGGACACAGCAGATAACCCAATGTAGCTTTGCTTTAAAACAAACAAACCAATATTGTTGAAATACGTGATACAGAAGATGATGAAACAACAACAACAAAAAATAAACAAAACCTATTTATTAGCTGAGTGTTTACTATCCAATTCTGACAGAATTAGCCCGGCATGGCCAGGTGGTTAAGACGCTCGGCTTGCAATCTGAGGGTCGCGGGTTAGAATCCCCGGCCCATCGAACATGCTTGCCCTTTCAACCGTGAGGACGTTATAATGTTACAGTCAACCCCACTATTCGTTGGCAAAAGAGTAGCCCAAGAGTTGGCGGTGGGTGGTGATGACTAGTTGCCTTCTATCTAGTATTTCATTGGTAAATTAGGAACGGCTAGCGCAGATAGCCCTCGTGTAGCTTTGTGCGAAATTTAAAACAAATCAAACAAACTGACATGACAGAATTTGTAATTAAAATTTTTCACCTGAACGGCAACTTTTGCACACGTGAGGCTAAACGGTTGAGTCAAACACCTCTAACGTTTAGGTTACTAATTTGTTTTTCGTTTGTTTGAATGTATGCACAAAGCTACACAATTGGCCATCTGTGCTCTGCACACCACGGGTATCGAAACACGGTTTCTAGCGTTGCAAGTCCGCAGACATACCGCTGTGCCACTGGGGGGCTAAGTTACAAGTTTTGAACTAGTAGAAAGAAGGCAGCTATCCACTAGTACCTGTCATCATAAGGGCTCTTTCCGGCTATTGAACTCAAATAACAAGCTCGACTGTCACTTTTATAATATTCCCACAGATAGAATTACAGATCGTGTTTACTGGCGTTACGTCTCGTAACCCAGAACTTTGGATCCACAGCCCAAAAAGCTATCCAGTAGGTCAAGTCCGACTGACAGTTTTGACAAATAGAGAAAAGTGAATTGCATACGTATGATTCTGCACAGACAAATTGTGTTAGAATCAATATACATCCCCGGTGGCTCAGAAGGCTTAAAAAGCTAAAGCTTAGGTTTTTGATATTCGCGATGGAAAGAGTATAGATAATCCATTGCATAGCTTTGGGCTTAACAATAAACAAACATTCTGTGAATAAAACATAAAGGTTATGAAGAAAAGTCAACGAAAGACCCAATCGTTTGTTATTAATCAGAACAAGAGGGAATCCTCAATAGCAGCAGCTGTAATTAGCTCTCAAATCGGTCAAGAGATGGAGCTATGAGCTAAAAGTGTGTACTTGAAAAATACCCAGAGCCATTCTACGAGCCGCTATATTTTATTTTATTGTACAGGAAAAGTACTGCAACGTTTTTTGTTTACTTTACTGGTATGTGCATAAATAACCCTGTTGACCTTACTGTTGGCAGTACAACAATACTGTGGGATAAAACGCTGCTTCTCCAGAAAACATACATGTGCATTTATTTACTGTTTATTTGATAAACTAGCTGCGACCTGGAAAACATTTGTGGTAGTTTTCATGCCCTTCGCTTGAATTTTCCATATTCTTTCATGTTCACGCACTGCATTTAAGCTACGCTTTATTACAGGCATTATGTGTTAGATCGATAAATCGTGGTCTATTTGAAAAAAAAAATACGGGTCACACAAACAAACTAACATAGACGTAACTCTATTTAATAAAACTACGCGTAAATTAAACAATAAAGTAAGGTAATGGTTTTTATAACAGTGTACAGAGTATTAAACAGTTATGAGCATTCAGAGTATGACGAATAATACAACTCGTAGTAAAGAAAAAGTAGCTAAAAGGTGTTTATAGCAGTATATAAAACGAACCTCAGCTAAATTATTGCAAAGGTAAACTTAGCTGAATATGCAGAAACGTCTCAATGCGTGTTCACAAAGTGATAAGCATATGGTTTTGAAGGAATTGCGCATACGTATTTTAGACCTAAATAAGTCGAGAAAGCCCATAGCAATTGTAAAGGTTTTTGGGAGAAAAAAAAAAGAGCAGAAGGCTGGTTTCAAAACAGTATAGGTTTAATATACATCATTGCAGGAATAAAAGCATGATTAAATGTGTTTTAAATTATTTAAGCTCTACAGTCTCCAGACAAACTTATGTAAAACAAAATCACTAATAAGTACCCGCTGGACAACTTAAACATACGTCGTATAAAAACACGAACAGCAAAAGAATATACTTTTTTGTACATGTTTTGAGTCTTTAGTTTGGTAGGATTACATAATAAACTTCGCTCACGATTTATAATGCACGATAACTTAATTGTGAAAGTGAGGTTTAGGTTTGTATGTTAGATGGGTTTTAAGCATATTATTATATTTTTCGATGACATATTGGATTGGCGCAATTGGAAACATAAACATGATGTGCTTAGACAACTTATTATCCAAGGATAGATATCAGCAATGGTTAACTGGTATTAATTATGGGCTGTAAGACGAAAGCAGCAGTAATGTGCAGAAAGGAAAGACTACCTCCTTAACCTTGGTCGTAGATGTTTAAGATTTTGGTCTTTTCTTAATTTATTTTATTCTTTAATTATATTAACGTCTGGTCAAACCAAGCTACCTACATAGATCAAAACTAGATCTTAACCCAGTAATGACTTAACCTATCTTAATATACTGTTTTTACGTTCTTAAAATCCTATATTAATTTACGTTGTGTGTTTGTCAATTTCTTTGTTTGTCCGCGAACTCCATCTACAATTTTAGACCAATCTTTGCAGACGGATTCGAGGTGGCCCGGAGGTGGAGTGGGGTTGTTATTATCTATATAGCTTAGCCACCTACTCTGACTTTTGGGGGTACTAAGAGGAACTAAAACGAGCCCGAAAGGTCATCAAGGCCTTATGAAGATTTAAAAGTAGGTTTGCAGAGTCACCGACATCGAATGTGGAATTGGATTTTGTATTACTGGCCACGTACCTGTGTATTCTGGGGATACCATTTTTAAAACTCTGTTTATAATTACACTCAAGATAGCGGGAACAAACTTGGTACACGTGCTCAGGTACCACGGCCAGATGTCCTAACGGATCATTGTGTTGGGTGCGGACTCCTTTTGGATAACTATAGAAGCAGTAGGATATAATAGAGTAGCTTTATCGGTACACTGGGGCCTCTGTGAACCATGAGGGGGCCCTTGGACCCCGCAGCGGAGTGCAAGTATTCCATACTATAATTCAAAATGGAAAATAAATAAAGAAATAATAAAGTATAACTTGTTTACACGCAAAACACATAATGACCAGCTGCTTGCTTCAAGCACATTCACAAACTTCCCATATCTAAAAACATCTGATATCAATAAGAAAGAGATTGCAATTACAAGACTATATATATATATATCGAAGTGTTGATAAATGTACATTGATGATGTAAACCATACTTATGTATAAATGTAAAATGTACCAACAATATGCAGTGGCAATTGCCATAATAGAATAGAAAAATTAGAAATACTCCAGTAACCTCAGATGTAGAATAATATAATATATAGAAAATCTAATATTTTCATTTCCATTTTCTTTTCAATTATTGTCCTAAATTCTCTCAGACACTAGTTAACAACCAAAGTAAATACAGAAATGTAAAACACACGTATCAACTATATTCAGTTAAATACAACAATTTAATAGACAGATATCAACAATGCTCACTAAATACAACAATTTAACAGATACGTATCAAAAATACTAAGTTAAGTACAACAATTTATCAAACACGTTTCAACAATACTGTGGTAAATATATGAAATTAACAGAAACATATACAAATACTCAGTTAAATAAGGCAAAAAATATCAAATACTTATCAACAATACTCAGTAAAATATGAAATTTAATACACACACACATATGAACAATAGCCCACTGAGTAAAACAACTTAATACACAAATATTAGCTATACTTAAATAAATACAATAATTTATGAATTTGTTTGTTTGTAATTAAGCACAATGGGCTATCTGTGCTGTGTCCACCATGGGTATCGAAACCCGGTTTTAAGTCCGCTGTGCCACTGGAGGGCTAATTTATAAGACGTCCAAATATATAAGTCAATAAAATGACATCTTAAGAACGTTCGAAAATCTTCCAGCTACATATAAACACATATGCATAATGCTTGTTAATAACATATCTTGAATTACTCTGAAATAATGTGACTGTAAAATATCCGAATCACAATACAGAGAGAAAACTACTAGTAGGTTAATACGTCAATATTGTGGCTTGAGGCCATAAAGCGTTTAGGAAGAGAGAGGAAAAACCTCACACCTCCACACTTCTTTCAGGGGTACTAATTCCTATTAAGTTATCAGTGGCGTGTTTCCATATATACAAGCTTTCAAATGGAAGTAAGTTTTCCTAATGTAAAAGCTTGAGTTTTCACGACTATGTGTAGTAAGTAAAACATATAGTTTTGTATTAAGGTAATGGATGGTCGGTAGACCATAAGAAGATTGACCATTTTTACGATTTACCTAATACAATTCGTACTATAAAGCGGGACGTTTCTACATAATAATATTTTTATTGCTTTCAGAAACATCTCTCTTACTTCTGATAAATTGTTTCTGGAAAACAACTAAAAAAGCATTGGTTTCTCTAGAACCACCGCTTTAAAACCCCGTCTACTGTGCTTTGTTTTTTGTGGACCAAATTCAAACTGCAGAGAATCCTACATATGTTATTATATTTTCGTACTTGATATAGTACTGGTTCCTTTTTTCAATTCCTCGAATACTTAAACATTTTGAAATTGCACGATCTTGTAAATGCGCTAATCTATGCTTTAGAAGGCCTCTTTTCAGATATAAGCGTTCTTTGTAATTGCAAACATTGATAAGGCACACGTAGGACTTTAACTGGTATCATGTTCTTATTCAGAGTTAAAGCACCTAAGACTTTGAGTAGCTACAATATAATAAAACGTTATCTTTACTGTGCTTTAGTGTGTAAAGATTAAGTCTGTGTTCACATGGAAATCATAAATCTGCTATTGGTAACAAGTGTTAAATCTATTTGTGTAAAAAAAATGTGCATTCCTTTAAGACTTATGGAATACATCTAAACTTACTGAATGATGTCTTCTAAAACGTTTCGATGACATAAATGTAACTTAAAAATCGACTACTAAAATTACTTTTACAATTAATAGAAATCGTTAAAAGTCAAGTTATTTTATTTGTGTCACATTACTTAATATACTTGGTATGCTTGTTGACAAATGCAGCTCTACTGACAGTATTTGTAATGTTTTTTTTAGATTGTTTCTTAGGATTTCACTATATCCACTAATGTGTGAGAAGAGAAGCCCAAACTTTCTGTCTGGAATAAATCACTGGTATGTGAATAGACGCATCATATTAACTTCATTTGAGGCTTCACTAAACGATCACGTCGTCTCTTTGTCTCTATGATCAACGAGATTTACGTATAGTGGAACTGCGTATCGCATTTCATTACTATATTTATTTAAAATATTTAGTCTTTTCTTCAAAAGAGTCAATAGTGCTTCAATATTGGAATAAGTTAGGTTATTTCATTATTAATATGGTCTAGAGCAGAATATGTTATCACAAGCGAGAATTGGTTGAAATTGTTAATAAGTTTCAACCTCTAATATAAGGAAATATTGTCTTCACATTCTGATATGTATTATGATGTTATCTTTACTTACATATCATTGAATAAGGACCAAACTGAAAAGCTATATAGCTAAAAGTTCTAAAACCTTCACAAAGCTGAAATTTGAGTATACTCACTTCAACTTTTAATACGTTATTCTGGCACTATTACAAGTGCACTAACTAATTCGTGTCTTGCTCTTAGCCAATTGTACGTCACTGAGTGTATTTCTTAGAGGATTGCACCTCACTGAGTGTATTTCTTAGCGGATTGTACCTCACTGAGTGTATTTATTAGAGGATTGTACATCACTGAGTGTATTTATTAGAGGATTGCGCCTCACTGAGTGTATTTCTTAGAGAATTGTACCTCACTCAGTGTATTTTATTTTGAGGTAAGGCAATGTTCAGAGCAGGCTATGCTCTGTTATTTATTTCAAAATTACAACTGAGATAAAACTGGATGTACAGAGCAGGTTATGTTCTGTTATTTTTTTCCAAAATGACAATTGAGACAAAATTGAATGTTCAGAGCAGGTTATCTTCTGTTACTTATTCCAAAATGACAACTGAGACAAAACTGACATAAAATATAGTGTATATATATAAAAACAACAATGTATAAACCTAAACAGGAATTGTGAAACGGCTAATATGAAATCATTAAATGAATTTTCCGTACCATAGAAAGAATCAAGTTTCATGATATAATAAACTTATCTCTATGGGAGGTAACAGGAAGGCACCGAGTTTCCCACACAAAACGAAGCTGGGAACAGCAGGAACTTCCTGAAGGATTAATTCCAAAAACTTATCTAAGGATTCCCAGTAAGATTGGACCCAAAATAGAGGGGGGAGATTGAAAACATAGCTAGTTTAACGATCTACACGTGCGTATTGTTAAACTGTTTATACTGTCTTCTTCAAATAATTAGATGCTACAGTGCACATTGTTAAGCTGTTTATATTATCTTGGTCACGATAATTAGATGCTATACAGCACATTGTTAAACTGTTTATATTGTCTTGGTCACGATGATTAGATGCTATAGTGCACGTTGTTAAATTGTTTATATTGTCTTGGTCGCAATAATTAGATGCTATAGTGCACATTGTTAAGCTGTTTATATTGTCTTGGTCACGATAATTATATGCTACAGAGCACATTGTTAAACTGTTTATATTGTTTTGTTCACGATAATTAGATGCTATAGTGCACATTGTTAAACTGTTTATATTGTCTTGGTCACAATAATTAGATACTATAGTGCACATTGTTAAAATGTTTATATTGTCTTGGTCACAATAATTAGATGCTATAGGGAAGAAAGTGATCATGAAAGTTAAAAAGATCTTACGCCCAAAACTCAAGGTGAATATATTATAAAAATACCAACTTATATTAAATACAATAATATAAGTTGTTTTTCTATAAAGACACTAATATAAGTTGTTGTTTTTTCTACAAAGGCACTAATATAAGTGTGTTTTTCTATAAAGTCATTTTTAGTTCTTTAATAAACTCAACTGTTGCCTTGTCCGTGTATTACAAGGTTTATAAAAACCACCTCACAATTCTGTCTTAATTTGAAGATAGTGATGTTAAAGTTCACAAAGTAACACAAGGATTTCTGAAAGTATCTGTTAAAGGTGTCTGATGTGTTGGCATGCATAACGACAAACAAATTATCATTAGTGCTAGTTACAATGACTAAAGAGAGATCGGTTCTCGACCTAATTGCGAGAAGCAGGTTTCTCTTTCGGGAAATCTCCAGCTGATCTCACCTGGCCATGTCACGTGGAAATATGACAGTTGTAATTACGCCTTTCAAAATGATAAATAACCTCCACTTTCAGAAAGTCTACTGTGTCTAAGCTTAATATTATAACATTTCGCTATTAAGCCATTTTGAGGTGTAATAGAAACAGACTGACAATGACACGCACGTGCTTGTCAGATGTTAGCATCATACACACGTCTTAATCTATTGAACATTAAGATGAGAACTGTAAATGAAAAATAAAACTATCAACATTGGACTATAACAGGGGAAAAGAACAGAATAAGTGTATTTTTTGTGTGAATTAAGTATAGCTCTTTCGTACAATTAAACAAGTATTTTTTGGTGTGAATTAAGTATAACTCTTTCGGACAATTAAACAAGTATTTTTGGTATAAATCAAGTATAACTCTTTCGGACAATTAAATAAGTATTGTTTTGTGTGAATTAAGTATAACACTTTTGGGCAATTAAATAAGTATGGTTTTGTGTGAATTAAGTATAACTATTTCCGACAATTAAATAAGTATTTTTTGTGTAAATTAAGTATAACTCTTTCAGACAATTAAACAAGTAATATTTTGTGTGAATTAAAGTATAACTCTTTGGGACAATTAAATAAGTATTTTGTTTAAATTAAGTATAACTCTTTCGAACAATTAAATAAGTATTTTTGTTTGAATTAAGTATAACTCTTTCGGACAATTAAACAAGTAATATTTTGTGTGAATTAAAGTATAACTCTTTGGGACAATTACAAAAATTCCTACGACTAACTGTATAATAGAACTGTTCGCAACATGATTTGACTTAAAAGAGTTGTCTAAACTTTGAGTAAATTTAAAATTTTCCTTCATTGCTTGTCTCAAGGTTACGGTAGGATTGCTCTATTTGGTGCAGATCAATGTCAGGTAAAAATCTATAAACTACTGTATTTTTGTATGGCCGTTTTTATTTCAAATCATCATATTCCAGAATAAAGGTACCGATAGATATCAAAGCCAAATACATTGCACACCATTTCTAAATATAATGTGATAAAAAAAACACAATAACAACACGACACCACTGAAATCAACCCGCTCTTACACGATTAAAGAAACAAACAAAATTAAACTTAAAATATTTCAAGATTTTCATTGTTCGTAGATTATAAAGAGTAATGATACATTCTCATATAAGTGAAGTTTAGAATGTCAACTTCCTATTTCTACTAAAGAAAATGTCATTTAATTGCACTCAAAATATTATGTTAAACACAATGTATTATGTGGAATAAAAATATACTCTGTTTGGTAAACATCACATAGATGGCGCTAGATAAATAATGAACAAGTATTTTCGAGTTAAGCACACGTATGGAACGCAACATAATGGTCGACTTATACTGTGCCCATCATGAGCATCGAAACCCAATTTTAGTGCTATAAGCCTCCAGACTTACCATTGAACCACCGAGGAACTACACATTAGTTGAATTTAATCACTCCGTAAAGCAGGTGCAAGCATTTTAACTCGTAAAGACTGATCAACGAAACTAATCCAATTATTTCTTTAGATGTTATATACGTTTCTAAAGAAGAATACTATGTATATTTTGTTTAAAATTACCTAAGCTTCAGGTTTGCTTTTCCTCATTCCTTTTCGTTGTTGTTAAGCTCAAAGTTATATAATGGACTGTATGTGCTACTGCCCGCCACAAGGATTGAACTCCGAATTTTAGATCCTAGCTTACCAATGAACCACCCAACGCATGGCAGGTTACGAACTCAATATTTTTGTGTTAAAAATAATAATATAACTCATTACATTTGATCTACATGTTAATTATATGCTTACATTATTTTTAATTCGATACAAATAAATTACATATTTTTACCAGAGATTTTGAGAAGTCAATGTATTGATAAATAAGTGAATAGGTTTAGGCCCGTTATTGGAGTTCTGTCAGTGTTTTTTATTGGAAATATCCAGGAAATAAATACATTTGAAATCATTTTCTTCTTAGCAAAGGCACTGGAAAGATGTTACGTAGGTATGTCAATAGTTAAAAGAAACAACAAACAGACTGTTAGGTGGGACACAGATAAATAAACAGAATACATAATCGGATAAACAACCGACATAATAAAGTTATGAATTGAAAATTAGTAGCTTATATTAGTCGGCTGACGTATTCTACAGCATTAACTAGGACAGTATAGTTTACTGGGAGTAGTAGTTTGTAGTTAAGCACAAAGCTACACAAAGGGCTATCTGTGCTCTGCCCACTACGTGTATCGAAACCGCTGTGTCACTGGGGGGGCTTTACTGAGAGGTAAATTAGAGGAGATGGACAGATAGACACTGCTGTCAATTAATAGATCAATAGAAAACTTGAGCAGTCGGATGAGCAAACGTATCAATGTAAAGTTAGGTAAGGTTAGGTTATGTTAGGATATATTATGTCAGGTCAGAAAGGAAAAATAGAAGGAAGGCTCAGCGATGAACAAACTGTTGAAAGAAAAGTCAAACTAATGACCAAAACTACAGTCTTACGTACGATGAGGTAGATGAAGCGTCAGCCTTATTAAGGAAGCCAAAGTTCAAACGGAGTATTTAAACTCATAACCAGATAGACTGATCGCTGACTAGCTAAATGAAAGGATAATGATGCAAATAAACATGTTGAAAAAATTGTGGCTCGCCTGGGAGGATAATGAACCAAATGGAAAGTCAGGATGTCAACAACAGACAAGTAGAGAAATGTGTGGATCGACCGACAAGATAATGAACCAAATGGAAAGTCAGGATGTCAACAGTTAGATAAGTAGAGAAATGTTTGGATCGACCGACATGATAATGAACCAATTGGAACAAACATATCATTATTTTTGAAATATATGGATAAATGAGGATGTGAACAGCAAGCTGCGTAATGATCATGGGATTAATTGATAATCGCGTACACGAATGACCCGTTATATAGAATAACTGTCAATAAATTAAACAGACAAACGGATATACGAATAAAATGTACGTTATACATACTGACTTTCAGCGAAACGAAAGGAAAAAAAAACTGTGAAATTGTTAAATATATATATATATAATAACCCACATTCGAACGGACAAACGAATTAGATGAATGAAATGCGAAATGGAACGACTATTTCATAAAAGATAAACTAAACAGTAGTTGCATATGTTATTAATTAAAAGAGTGACCTAACAAACAGATAGTCAGACAAACTGAAGCATGAAGAGACGTATATACTCTAACTGTGCGACAAATGGGTTATTGTGTCAGTCCACAACAGAAATATATAAATAGAAGGTTAAACAAACAGACACAAACATGAAGTGGATAGTGTCATATAGTTGTTGGCATTCTGCCAAATAAAACAAATGTTAAAAAATTGTCCAGCCATTACATATATGCAAAGTTAATTATAGATAGATGTTATCACAATTATGTAGGAATGATCATATGAACGACTTGTAATGATTGGAAGAATAAGTGCTCATATATATATATATACGTATAAATACATCGTTGTTAAGGTGCTACTACAAAATAAGTGCTCATTCATAAACATATATATATATATATATACGTATAAATACAACTTTGTTAACGTGCTGCTACAAACAGGACCAAGCGTGGCTTACAGGTGAGTGTTATTGGATTATGAACCCGAGGGTTCACGGTTCGTGTCTCATTGCCGAACAAATTCACTCCACACTTTGGGGCCATGAGTGCTTCATAAGTGTGACAGTCTAATCCCACTATTTTGACAGGTATGAGTAACTAAAGAGTTGTCGTGGTATCTTTATAAATGTGACAGTCTAATCCTACTGTTTTTACAGATATGAGTAACTAAAAAGTTGGGGTGGTATCTTTATAAATGTGACAGACTAATCCTACAATTTTTACAGATATGAGTAACTAAAGAGTTGGGGTGGTATCTTTATAAATGTGACAGACTAATCCTACAATTTTTACAGGTATGAGTAACTAAAGAGTTGGCGGTAGTTGTTGTTGAGTAGTTGCATTTCCTCTAGTTTATCGGTTAAAAATTAGGTTCGACTTTGCGTAGAAAGCCATTGTGTAACTTTGCGCGAAAATTCTAAAGTACAAATGTAAATATTAATTATAAACACTACAAGCGTTTTAATTTTAATGATTTAATAAAACTAATGTCGATTCGTAAAGGGACGTGTTAGTTTGATAGTAACTTTACCAACTATTTGTTGTGTGTTTGTCAGTGAAATCGTACGTGCATGTTTCTTTGCTTTTCTCTGCACTTTCTGGTTGAATGCTATGTGCTTTCCATGTTTATCCTATAGTGAAATTCTATCAACATATTTATTTAGGTTGAGAAACACTTATTAACATTCCTAATTAAGCACACAGTGTGACGTCTGTTCTAGTATAAATATAATTGGTATTTTTACTGCTGCGTTGTTTTTTATATGAACTGTATTCCACTTTGTCGGATAAATTAGTCAGCAGTTTACATATCGTAAGTGTTTTTTAACTTGACAGTTTTATTATGGTAACTGTACTTTCTCATGGTGAAACCTTTTCTGATATGTGTATGTTTTAAGTGTTCCAGATTACATTTCTTTCTCTGTTTCAAAATTTTCGCAAAAAGCTATATAAGGTCTATCTGCGCATATCCAACTCTAATTTTCAGCTGATAAACTATAAGGAAGGCAGATAGTCGATCACAATAAACGTTAACTCTTGGTCAACTCTTCTCTAACCGAATAGTGGGATTTGACAGCCAACTTTATACCGCACTTACGCACACAAAAAACAGATAGAATTTTTATTGCAACATGTCACGAATTATGAATTCTCAGGGGCACAGCCCGAACACGCGAACCCCATAGGACACGCCTATCGCTAACATATTAAAGGAAGACATTAGTGGAAGTAAAAAACAACCAAGTTCATTACTAATTCAAACTTAGAAGGATTTAAAAAAAATTCAACAATAGTACAAACTTTCAATCGTAAACTAATCAGTGGGTATAAACATTCAGTGCAAACAAATCAAATATCAGTGTTAATGAAATCTATTGGGCATTGGAACTTTAACTTCTCGAAATTCTAACAGTTAATTAAATATGAAGTAAGCCTTTGCACTCGACAATGCAACTATCCTCGTTTATGTGCTTTCTGTAACTCAACGGTAAGCCTCACAACTTACATAGCCAAAATTCCAGTTTCGATAACCGCGGTGGGCAAATCCCACATAGCCCATGGATAGCTCTGTGCTTCATAGCAAACAAACAATGAAAAACTAATTTATGCTTACAAATATATTTAACTTTAATAATAAAGATCGTGATAAATATCATAACAATTAATTAAACACCACTAACCACAACGATATGCTTGCCAAATTCTTAGTTCATTTGAAAAGAAAAAAATATTCCTGAGATGATTTGGTAGACCACACCTTACGAACACGCAGACTTTCAATGAATGACGTGTGGTACGATCATTTAGATTAACGGCGATCAAATAAATACGATATTTCTTTGTCATAAAGTGCAAAGCTAAACAATGGGCTATACGCGATGTGCCCATTGCGAATACTGAAACCCGATTTTTTAGTGTTATAAGCTGTCAGATCTGCCGCTGAGCCACTGATGGGCATAAATTAAACGAAATTAGGGTTTGTTATATGGCATAAATGAGGAACTGAAAGCTGTGGTGATGGATTTTTGTAATACATGATTAAAAGAAACATATTTATTGGCTAAAGTTAAACGAGTTAGTTTTTTTTTTAGTACCAAAATTTGTGATGGTGATTTAGAGAAGGCTAATAAGACTAGAAGTATCAGAATAAAACAACAAGATGATAGTAAGTATTCTAGCTTGTGTTTTCAGAATGGAACATTCTATAATATTTGTCAAAATATGAGAAGGTAACTGACAGCTTATTTTTCTGTTTCCTGGGTTAATATAAGCAGGCCGAAATAAATCCGCGTTCAAAGACCCGACTAGATGAGTAAGTCTGTAGGTTTTAAGCTTAGTTCTGGAACGATGAAAGCAATCTCACTCGCTTGCATAAAACATTAATAATCAAATTATTATCAAAGTGAAACGTATTAGTAACTACGACTTTTCCAGTCTCTTAAGCTATCCGGAAGATTTCCTTCGAACCAAATTTTTATATTATTTATATAATGTATTCAAAGTGATGTCGACATCTTTGAGGACTGGCATGGCTTGGTGGTTAGGGCGTTTGACTCGCAACTAGCGAATAGTGGGATCACAACTCGTTGTCGAATGAATTCGCCCTTTTAGCCGTGGGGTGTTCTAATGTGACAGTCAGTACCACTATTCGTTAGTTAATCTTAGCCCAAGAGTTCGCTATACGGTGGGTGGAGTTGACTAGCTGCCTTCCCTCTTATCTATTGTTTCCAAATCAGGGACGGCTAGCGCAGATAATAGCCTCTGAGTAGCTGTGCGCGAACATTCAACAAAACAAACAAACAGCATTTTTGGTTTGTAAGAACGAAACTAAAAAATGTTCTATGTCATAGATGGTATTACATTGTATTTGTCACAACACCACGGCTTCAAAACTATTCCTTATAAAAACATTTGGGCCAAACAGAGTAGATGACATACACATAACAGCTCAATCTTTTGAATATCTTTACATAGTAATAAAACCCAAAACAATTCACAGAGAGTTAGTGATATGTGACGTGAGCCACAGGTGTGAAATTCACAATCACTATTGAAAGTAGATTTTTAAAAATTGAATTTCCAATTGTGTTTGTTTTTTAAATCAAAGAGTAAATGTGATGATAATGTATATATATATAGACATACATGTAGAGAAACTAAACATACAAGTAGAGAAATTAAACATACAAGTAGAGAAATTAAACATACATGTAGAGAAACCAAACATACAAGTAGAGAAACTAAGTAATTAAAATCCAAATCTATAGTTGCTTAGTTAATGTAACAGTCAATCATATATACCATGTCAACTATGTCATGAACTTTAGTAACATCGTTAGCGAAATATAACCAAAAGAACATTTTTTGCCTGATTTTGAGCGTGTCCACCAGGGGGCCAATGGTACGTTTACGCTAAACTCCGGGGTTCGATTTTTCATGGTAGACAGATAGCCTATTGTGTACATTAACGCAAGATTCGATGATCTAAAGACGTTGGTGTGTCTGATGAAAAGAGGCTATTCTTATCTTAACATTATTAAAACTTCTACTATTTTGTTTCCATTCACCAATAATTCAAACACATGTATACATAATAGTAAATATACAAAATAGTAAACATACTGTAAGAATGATGACAGAATCCATTAAACACCTCGGAGACGGGGTTCTTCAAGTTTGCACTCACGCCTTTCTCATCACTGACGTTGTGCCATTTCTGGTCAAATACAATAGTGTTTTTTCTCAGCAAGTGCGCTTTCCTGTTTTGTTTATTTTTTTGAATTATATACAACACCTATACGGTTGCTTTCAGGTGTAGCTGCCGAGTAACTAACTCGACTTGCGTGACGTCAGCCGTAAGTCAACTGTCACGAAACACATTTAATATAATGTAGAGTTATTACTAAACAAAACCGTACGTTGAACAGTCAGTCAATCGATAGGTTACTAGCATAACGAAACTGGGTTATAAAGCAAATATTTTAAATGCCCTTTAGGCCCGAACTTGGTGACTAGTTGGTTGAATAAAAAAATTGGAGAGAACGAAGATTGGGGAATATATGTAAATAAGCATTATTTTCCCATAATCTAAGATGGATTAGGTTCAGTAAGCGTTAGGACATTTCTTACGGTCTATTTTACAGTTAAAGTTAAGCAGATTTCAATAATAACCTCTCTTTAGAGAAGAACAATCGAACATTCTGTTCCTACTTCAGTTAATGGCTGCTTAATGACCTAACACTAACATACGACTCAAATCAGTAGGTTTTCTCAGGAGTTCATGAAATCCATGAATTCACTGTACATTCTAGAAAGATAGCTGTAAGCAGTCTCAAAGGCGTCAGAAGAGTAATTATAAAAGTGAACGTCCAGACATACTTGAGACGTAATACGATTCCCTGTTTCTTGAATGGGTGAATCGTTATCTATTGTCATAACATTAACGTGATATAAGGCGTCGTTGTACTTCGTTTATTCTTCTCTGTGTAACAATACAGCTAAAGACAAGATAAAACACCAAGTCTGTAAAATTAAATAAACATGTTTAGAAGTTTTTCTCTCTATGTATGAACTTATGTGTTTCATTTTCTATCTTTTATATAGACATTTTTTTCCAAAATGAGCTTTTATGGAAAGTTTTCTGAAGAAAACAGTCTTTTCAGTGATTCAAGCCAATTTGTAAGATGCAAGTATTCTCAAACAAAAATGGAAAATATCAAGAGTTGTGACGTTTAATTTAATGTTCGAAACAGTTATCTACAGCCGGCGACTCATGTTATTCACTACATTGATTAAAAATAATTAAAACTTAAAATAAAACTATAATACCTGAATACATACCTAGTTTTCATAAAGATGTCCAAACAACCCAGTAAAAAAAGCAATAAGTGGCGGTACATGTAAGTTTTCTGTTTCGTTGAAGAAGTGGGTTTTAGTCGAGGTTAAGAAATAAACAAAGACATTGTTTTTCCTTTTGACAAAGATATATATTTGATGATATATGAACAGTAATTGAAGTGTGTTGTACAAAATAAACAACAGTTCGGGTATATTGAACAAAATATACAACGATTCGGGTATATTGAACAAAATAAACAACGATTCGGGTATATTGAACAAAATAAACAACGATTCGGGTATATTTAACAAAACAAACAACAATTCGGGTATATTATATAAAACAAACAACAATTCGGGTATATTGAACAAAACAAACAACGATTCGAGTATACCATACAAAACAAACAACAATTAAAGTCGTGACATAAATGTAAGTTATGTAAACGTTTTAAGTGAAGAATGATTAATGACTGTTTTATTATTGTTTATTAGCATCTGGATAACTTCATGAACATTTTATACGATGGTGATTTATGTGCAGTTGGATTACATGTAATGAAACTGTGTCCAAGAAATCCAACACACACAAACATGTATTTCGTGTAAGTATATTAACTGCAAATGTGTTTTAAAATAATTTTTCATACTATAAGTCAATAAAACGGCGTGAAGCCAAAAAGTTTACAGCAAAACTATACTTTTAGAGTTTTTGCTTTAAGTTAATGTGGTTGTATTTATGACATAATGACATACAAAACTATTTCGTAGGAAATGTCATAAATTAAATGATTTGCCCTCGTCACGCGTCTTTAAAAAGAAAAGATATATTCTTTCCATATAGAGAACATTCTCAATGGAATATACTGATAAAATGTACATGGTATATGCTTATATATACATTAAACTCTGAGGTTCGTGATAATATGATATTCAGGTACACTGATAACCAGTAGGTAGCCAGATGTTTCCTCAAAAACGTAAATTCAGCAAATATGTAAATAATTGAATGAACATGGACATAAAAGGAAAAAGAAACAACTGAAGAAATAAACAAAATCTTTATTCACAATAATTAAAAGTGGATTAAAAAACAAACAACAAAACTGCCCGACTTCTTATTTGTTTGCACTCGAACTGGCTGGAGAAGGAGTTTCAAGTCAGAGAAAGGGGTCCTATTGTAGTATCACATAATCCATAGATGACCTATGCCAATGAATATTCCAAAGGATATATTCAAGAGAGAGAGCCCTTAACTCATACCAGAAGAGCTTGTGTCTTCCCTAGAAATGAATTTACCCCGCCTAATGGAGCGGAAACAGACATAGAGCCAAATTGGTATAATTGTATTAAAACGATTTTGAAGCGTCACCTAAGTATTACAGTCCATGTTGTCACGTCCGGTCATGCTCTATCTGACGACCATGCATCTTAGAATAGCTCTGCAGCGTATTTCTCATTGTAAAATACTCCGTAGTAAGGCTGTGATGTTAAAACCACACCGCAGACTTTCCATAAGTCATCTGGTGTACGAGGACTGTGGTTTCCCAAAGCCTATTTCAACAGTCCTATCGCACAGAATTCCATCGGGGCTGCGTTCTGCGACTTGACCAGCATGTCCTCATACTGAATAACAGGAATACACGTTTCATTTTCCAACTGTTTGAAGTATGTAACAGTTGAATGGAAGATTATGACTAGAAGCCTTGGTGAACTCATATCTTGTTGGCCTCGTTTGTAGACGGAAACAATTCTTGATTTTCTTGCTTGACGCACGCGGACAGCTTTTGCCACAGGCCTCGATCTGTGTTACAAGACCTTGGTTAACACGGCTGGGGCACAACCTGATGCAGTCATCAAGCCGGAAGTGGGCAAAATAAAAACGTTGAAAGATTCTCGCGAGTTCACAGTCTTTTCATTTATTGGAATATGGGGGACACTCTGGGCACCAGGACCATCCAGAAAAGGTCTTCATCAGGAACACACCTTTTCTGTAATGAACTCTATCACTCAAATTAAGACCGTTGTATTCTAAGAATTAAACCACATACAAGAGTATATCTTACAAGTGACCATCCCTATTATTACAAAGATCGTCGCACATACGCAAACAATATAATACAATAGTTATTGTTACACAAATAAATAATATTATCTATAGTGAAAGGAAAGCCTATAGGTGAAAATTAAATAAAATTAGACAAACTGAGTAAGTAATTTTTAAGTAATTATCTACAAGAATAACTGATAAATGGAGTTCTTACAGCGGGAAAAGTAAGATCTACTTTCTCAAAGCATTCCGGTTATTGATATGATATAAGAACTATTTCCGATCCTTTTTCAGGTGGAAATAAAATCTACTTCTCAAAGCATTCCGATTGTCAACATACTTTAAGAACTGGTTCCCATCCTTCTTCACGAAGAAATAAAAATCTATTTTCTCACAGCATTCCGGTTACTGATATGTCATAAGAACTGTTTCCGGTTATTTACATGCTGTAAGAACTTTTAGATCTCTTGATTTTTTTTCTTACCAGAAAAGTGTTGTCTTTTTTCAAAAAAGCAATAGCGGTAGATGAAGTAATAGCGGTAGATGAAAATAATAACGGTAGATGAAATAATAGCGGTATTGAAGTAATAACAGTAGATGAAGATAATAATGGTAGATTGAGATGATTGCGGTAGATGAAGATTATAGTGATAGATGAAGATAATAGCAGTAGATGAAGTAATAGCTGAAGATGAAGTAATAGTGATAGGTGAGGATAATAGCGATAGATGA
>NW_013667078.1:92461-106055 GCF_000517525.1 Limulus polyphemus
CATCGCCAACTTTGGGGTATTTTTTACTAATTAATAGTGGGATTAACCGCCCCCAGGGATGAAAGAGTAAACATGTTTAGTGACGGGATTAGATCCCGCAACCCGCATATTTCGAGTCCAGTGCCCTAACCACCAGGCAATCCCAGGCCCCCTAGGAAATGAACAAAGCTTTGATTTGTATTAAATATAACAGTAGCAGAGTTTGTAACTGAGAAGCTACGTTTAGATATTACGGTTTGCTGTAGCACAGATATTCCAAACTAGCATGGCGCTTCGGGGATATTATTTATCAATGTTACGTGTAAAAAAGAAGTTGTACAATATTAAGATAGATAGGAGTCGCTTTGAATAAAAATAGGAGTCACTGACTGTTCTAAGCCTATCTGCGATTCTGGCAATGGATCCTAGAATATGTGTCCAAGTATACCTTTGTTGTTGAAGAAATGATAACGGTTTTTAATCAGTAATTCTTTCAAGTTTTAGATATAAATGGAGTTTCATTTTGGACAGCTTCTCGAGAATTATATAGGGATCATATTTTTTACTTATTAATACATGAATGAGAGTACTAAGAATTATGGTTTATCATTAAAGAGACTGTCACTTACCCTTACACATCGCTTCATAGAAAAGAAAACATTCCACCAACATTGCATGTGAGAAGATGTAATAAATATTTCTTCCAAGCATTACCCTTAACGTTATTTAATACACTTCACACACCATTTTACTGAAGATATCGATTATTTATGGGAGTGAATATTAGTAAAGCTTGTCAATTGTCATATCATAAAGTCAAATACTTCCTCGGTTTTTAATTATTTTTGAATGTGAGAATATAAAAGTGTCGTAAAAGTATTTTCGCAGTATTTTAAGACATTCAAGCGTATATTAACTTTGAACGTATTGCTTTCTATTTTAAAAATAGTAGTAAATCCGAACAGACAAAATGCTGGGATATTCAAAACTACATGTATAATTTGGGATTGAGGAGAGTTTCTTCATAATTTCTAGCGAATCGTATGAAAACACTATCGAGAGACTCTCATTTCCTGTCTCTCTTCGTGTTTTTATAGGCACGTAACTTTTATTCTTCTGCTGAACACAAAGTCATGTCTCCCTGTGGATCAGTGGTAATGTTATAGACTTACAATACTAAAATCTGAGGCTCGATTCCCCACGGTGGACAGAGTGCAAATAGCCTTTCTTTCTGGGATTCTTTTATGATTTTCTGGCACGTAGCTTTACATTCTTCCTCAACAAACCGTTCCTGTTTTTATTCAAAGCGACTCCTATCTATCTTAATATTGTACAACTTCTTTTTTACACGTAACATTGATAAATAATATCCCCGAAGCGCCATGCTAGTTTGGAATATCTGTGCTACAGCAAACCGAAATATTTAAATGTAGCTTCTCAATTACAAACTCTGCTACTGTTATATTTAATACAAATCAAAGCTTTGTTAATTTCCTAGGGGCCTGGGATTGTCTGGTGGTTAGGGCACTGGACTCGAAATATGCGGGTTGCGGGATCTAATCCCGTCACTAAACATGTTTACTCTTTCATCCCTGGGGGGCGGTTAATCCCACTATTAATTAGTAAAAAATACCCCAACGTTGGCGATGTATAGTATTGACTAGCTGTCTTTCCTCTAGTCTATCAATTCAAAGTATGTTTTTATGTGTATGTATTCAGTATTGTGAGTTATTAAAATTCAACGCAGTTTTAATGATTTAACTACAACAATTTCTATAATGAGGATTTGGGCAATTAAATAAGAAGAAATGTCCACTTTTCGAAAGCGTTCGGGTTATAGGGTGTCATATGTCTGTGTTAAATTGATTTTTTAAACCTATGTGTTTTTCTAACACTTATAAGATTATGAAGATTCACAATTTAGCAATTACACAGTTTTAAAATCATGAAGATTTATTCCTTTAAGAAGATAAGTAACTAAATTCATAAAGTATATTGCTTGAACAGGCATACACACCTCTAAATTCATAAAGTATATCGCTTGAACAGGCATACACACCTCTAAATTCATAAAGTATATCGCTTGAACAGGCATACACACCTCTAAATTCATGAGGTTTAGTTCTCAAGGAAAACTGGCAAATCTGGTTTTAACTATCTCTGTTGTCTGTAAATGTTTTTACACAAATCTATTGTTATTTCTACATTTTAAGCATTTCAAACTGTTATTAGTTAACTCTATCTTAGTAAACCCTCTGATAATCACTTGGACGGTTGTTTATAAGAAGAGACCCATACAAGAAAAACAATACACTCATTACTTTTTTTTTCCGGATACAAATAATTTTCAAGGTGATTCCCAAAACAAAGTTAAATACGTTCTTATGTATACTGTATAAACGGGTAATGAAAAGGTGTTCTGGCATTTAATAACAACCCGTTATTATCAACAATTGGTGTATAAGATACTTTTGTAAATGGAAGAAAATATAAAGACTAAATTATAGTATTTTGGCACTTGTGTATAAAGTTAAAATCATAAATAATGTTAAACTGGTACACAATTAAAAACACTTTATTTAGGGCTATCTATGGCCTTCAAAAAGTTGACGTTGAATATTATTTATTATTTTACAGGGTCTTTATAAATAAAATTATAAATTATAAAATTATAAATAAAATTTAGAAGCTGAGCTTAGCAGACATCACTGTTAATTGCAAAATTCCTTCCCTAACGGTTTCCATATTTTAGATTAAACGAAAACATGTTAGACATGTTAAACATGTTAAACCATTATATATGCTTTCTATTATGAAGATTTTTTGGGGGTTACTAATTAGCATATAAGTTGTGCGTATGTTAGTTAAGATAAAATGTTCTTAGTATTTGTTTGTTTAAAGTTAAGAACAAAGCTATACAATGGGCTATCTGTGCTCTGCCCACCACGGGTATCGAAAACCGGTTTCTAGCATTGTAAGTCCGCAGACCTCCCGCTGTGCCACTGGGGGGGAGAGCTGTTTTAGTGAGGAACTTGATTTAAAATTTGAAAAGTTAGCTACGTGAATACAACTTTCATCATATCAATAAGCTTATGGGACAACGTTTATGAAAAATGGTTGAATTTATATAGTTTTTAGTTAGAAAATCTTTAGTTTGAGAGTTACTCTAAACCATAATATTAATTAAAAATTATTGTGTATTTACATATTATTAACATAGTTTTGGCTGATATATTCCCACATTTAAAAATACTTTATTTAAAGTTTAGAGAAGAACTCAAAGCAATAAGTTGTAGTAACACTTATTTAAAATAAAAAAAATCTAGAAGTTACAGCCTCTACATTGTTCTTGAAATTAAGATCAGCTGACGTGTAATATTTTACAGGCTAAACATTAGGTTCCCGGATCTTAATAGTTAGATTTAAATCTAGGTGTGTATATTCCTTCTAATTTCTCTATTTCAAACATGGCACTACTTTCAAAATATGTTTAAAGTGTCAGCAATAGGGTATAACATGGGTTACTAGCAGCACTTACGAATACTCCGTCGTCAATTGCATGCTTATAAACAAAGAAATAGCGTTTTTTAGATATCACTAATACTCTCTAGTATTAAGAGACTTTATACAAGCTGTGTCCAAAGAACTTTAGCAGTAAGTTACTCGGCTTTGCTGACGTGTTTTTTAGCCTCTTACTAGAGTGCTGTTTGCTTAAAAATAGTTTTTAAATTAATTATTTTAATATATCAAGTAAAATATTCAATTTTTGATATAACGAGTGCAAAATCTACCATGATGAATTAACATAAAAAACGTATGCCGTGCATCTCAGAGTCGACGCTTTGTTCATATTTTTACAGCAATAAGACTCACCCAGAAACAATTTGTGTTGTTAGGAGCTAATCAAGTTGTGATATAAACAATCACACCTAGTCAAGTTCACGTGCACATACTTGTTACAAGTTAAACTAGAGTCTACATACTTGTTACTAGTCAAGTTCACGTGCGCATACTTGTTACTGGTCAAGTTAGAGTGTACATACTTGTTACCAGTCAAGATCGAAACACATACTTGTTACAAGTTAACCTAGAGTACACAAATTTGTTATTAGTCAAGATCGAGTGCACATTCTTGTGCCAAGTCAAGATCGAATTAAGTTTCAGTGCACAAACACAGAAAGAACATTTAACATTGGACACGCAAAATATAATGAGTACAACGAAAGAAAATATGATTTTATAAGTAAAGAAACTTTAGCAGAAAAATAGACGACATTCCCATACTCTCGACTGGAACTAGAACGTACATACTATTGCCATTCGGTAAGCTGAGCTTACACAACGTTATTTGAAAACTTTCTCTGATGTTCACAACGTAGTCTCATTTTTGTATTATCGTCACGCAAAAGAGATTCGTCATTATGACGCAGAGGAAAGAGGACTGATACTTACTTATTGGATAATCTTAAAATAAGTGTAAGTTTATCCCATGGTATTGGCAGTATGACATAACACACTCTCTAAATAGAGTAAATTCTAACGTGGTTAGACGGTAAGAAGACGATGAACTGTCAAAGATTCTAGTTTAACAATGGGATTTAGATGGTGAGAAGACGATGAACTTTCAAATATTTTAGTTTACCAATGGGATTTAGACGGTGAGAAGACGATGAACTATCAAAGATTCTAGTTTAACAATGGGATTTAGACGGTGAGAAGACGATGAACTATCAAATATTCTAGTTTACCAATGGGATTTAGACGGTGAGAAGATGATGAACTATCAAAGATTCTAGTTTACTAAGGGGATTTAGACGGTGAGAAGACGATGAACTTTTAAAGATTCTAGTTTAACAATGAGATTTAGCTCTAGCCTTGGTAAGGAAAACTTTTTCGAATGTTAGAAATAATCTTATTTTCTTGTTAATGAAATGTAACATGGGAAGATGTTTAGTGCTAGTACAATAAGATTTTCCTTAATTGAATAGTTTGTGCATTCCTTCTCTTCGAGCCCAGATAAAGACACATACCGAATGACACCATAAGTTTGGTTTGAATAGCAAGACATTTTATAATTTTTTTTTCAAGTGGCTTGACCTAAAATAAACTGGAAAGTAAGCATTCTAAACTTAAGAAAAAACAATATAATTTGAAAAATTACTTGACTTAAGTACTCTGGGACAACAAGACGTTTCTTCATCAGGAGTAAGAACAGCTTTTACCTATTTATGTTTGTTTGCTTCTGATGATAAAAGGCCATCGTTTGAACCACTTGAACCAAGAGATTTTGTAATCTCAGGAGCAGCGTTTTGTGTGTGCTTCAAAAGATTTTTCCAAACAACTGACAAAGATAATACGTTGAGACATATGATAATACCTACAGCTTACACAAATAATCATTTAAAAGCAGCCCATTTGTAGATAGTACGTTTACATGCAGACACTAACCAGTTAGTTGCGTCTTCTTGTCAACTGTTTCTTTACAATACTTTTATTTTGTTCGAAGGTAGTTATTTGATAAGATAATAAAATACAGGCACTGTTTGATGGTGTAATAAATTTCCGAAAGAATCCATTTTAAAATGAACAAAGGGATTCTCATGCATTTAATACACAATTCCCACCTGTTGATTTGATCATTTATTGATACATTATTTTTGGTAGTTTCCAAAGTTTAAAACAAATCTAAAAAATAAAACATTTGCGTGGTTGTCATTATTTTAAAACCCTGATCACTGAAACCGTAGCAAATTGCAATGGTTGTATCTTTTTACAAATATTAGCTAAACAACAATTTTGGCTATTAATTTTGTTTTGTACGAAAATACACACACGCATATATATATATATAACAAGTCCACTCTGATGTTCTAGAGTGAATCAAAAATTAGAATATCGAAACGTTGAAAGTCCCATTCATCCTTTTGAGTGAACTTTTTCAGGGAACCAGTGTTCCACATGTTTCTGTATAAATTTAATGTGCAGGCAAACTATTTAGCAAAGCAAAGTTTTGGTTGTAGCTCAAACAAAGTTCGTGTTTCTCACACATACATTAACCATGCATGTTCTAAGTGTAAAATCATGACAGTAATATCTAAAGTTTCTCTAAATATCTTTGTTTTACATATTGCAATATATTATGAAAAAATTTCACCCTTATACTACTTTCGAGCTAATGGTTTAATTAGATCTTTTTACCGGAATCACAGCTAATGGGTTAATTAGAGCTTTTTACAGAAATCACAACTGTTTTTCTAAATCTGTCCGTGTGGATGAACCACTGGCATTCATCTTAACAAATAAACATGGTTCAAGTTGTAGTTTGAGATGTACAATGTTTTTACATTGTATAAAGCATTCCCAGTCACTAGCTAAAAGTTAAATTGCGCACGCTTATTCGTTTACTTGTCTTTATAACAAAAGGCATGGTTGTATAGTACCGATTCAGTCTTGTATATATAGTTGGAGATAAGTGCACTCATCCAATAATTGAAATGACACAAGGAAACAAAACTCAGAGAATAAATTTTATTTTTATATAGCTATTAGAGTATCTCTCTTTTTATATCCAGATCTGATATGGCCTGATGGTTAGGGCGCTCGATTCTCAATCTGCGATTCGCAGGTTTGAATCTTTTCAACCCTAGGGGCGTTATAATGGTACGGTCAATTCTACGTTTCACTGAAAAGATTAGCAGTGAGTGGTACTGACTAAGTGTCTTCCCTCGAGTCTATCATTTCTAAATTAGGAACAGCTAACGCAAATAGCTCCCGAGTTGCTTTTCGCGAAATTCAACAAACAAACAACTTATCTCCTTTTCTAAAAACTATAGATACAATGATATCTAATTTCCAAAAATCTGATAAATCGAATTATTTTTGTGGTTTCGCCAGATTCTTTAGGTTATGAACAGAAGATTAAAATCAGAAATGTTTATCAGGAAAATAGCATGCATTAAAAAACACTCTATAAAATAAAAGGAAAAGTAGCTTTCCACAAGTTTTTTTATATATACTTACAAAATTAAAAACATGTCTCACCTTTATGAGAACAGTAACAGTAAAACAAAGAATTTAAACAAAAAATATAATGTTTAATAGTCTCAGACGCGACATAATTGCTATGACAAGCATAATATTTATCAAATTAATAATGAACAATGACACTAATAACACTAGCTCACGCAGTCTAGAATAGCTTAAAGTATTTAAACTCAAAGACAATGATATCTTTAAGGAAAACCCAAACTCTCTAATAAAGAAAATTATTTTAATCACAGAAACACGAAATTCTGTGCAGCCACTACAAACATGGACGGATTTTCAATATGGATTTTCTATAAAATTACTTCCTCATAATTTTGCTTGTTCGAGAATTATCTTTACAACAGATTTGGTAACAGTCTTTAGTTAACACACCTTGTTAAATACCCATTGAAGTTTATGACAATTACAATTTCTTTTCAGAGTTAGTTCGCGTGCGGGATCTTTGTAATTAGAATCGTGTTAACGTAGCATCCACTCTTTTATTATCGTAGCATTCAGCTCACCTGCTCATGATCAGATACAGTGCATTAGCTACATGCAAATGTATATTGAGAAATAAAGGGTTTAATATAAAACATGTACATTATATATGTGAATACATATTTTCTTTTCAGCTCCGAATTATTTATTGTTAGTTTGAGGGACTACTTGATAGATCTCTTTACGTCTCTCAAGACAACAATAGCAACCAAGAGCTATTGTTCAATGATCTTACATGTTAAGTTACTTAAGTATGTAATTTGTTTACCCATTTGTTTATATAACATTATTTATACAGATAACAACCAATGAGTGACATGATGATCTGTAATATTTCATGTAACTCAAGTTTTCTAAGATGAGCACGTGGTTAATATTCAGCTTTTGAAGTTAAGATCTACAGAACTAATTACTATAACAGATTTTATATTTTCCGACCAATGTAGTTTGATGTTTCAAACTAACTTGTTTGAGTTAATCTCTCAAATTCCACCTGACATATTAGTTGCTTGTTTGTTCATGACGTCTCTTCAAGCTAGAACCAGTGTTGATATTCTTAGAAAAACAATGGACCTAAGTACAATATCAGGACTAGTTTAATTTGTGGAAGAATTAATAGTATAAGAATATTATACAATATTTTGAACTAAACCTATTTGTTTTCGCGCCTGAAACTTGTAAGACATTATCGTACACGCTAAAGAACTGGCACGTGATATGAGTTTTACAAACTAACTTAGATTTAGTATGCCCTTCATACCTTAATTGATGTCATTTTCATTCATTTATTTATTTTCATAAATAATGGCTTTTAGATTAATTTTATGGAGATTTAACTAATATCGAGATGAACATGTATTTCCTAACTTACTATCTTTTAGTATTAGGAAAACTACGTAAAAATTAACAGTGAAATAATATGTGATCACTGAATCTAATACTTTTAGCCAGTCAGCGGCTCAGAAGTGAGTGTAAAAGTTAGTTTTATAACCCTAAAAATCTGGTTTCGAAACTTTTGGTGGACATAACACAAATAGCCCACTGAGTAAAAAACAAACAAACAAATAATGTATCGTGTTAAATGAAAAATTAAAGTCCAAAAGAATCTGTTTGTAGAGAGTTTCAAGCAGTGTTGCATTTGAAAGATGTTAGCGCCTCCTGCATTTAGACTCTGAAACTTAGGTAACGAAACATACTATCTAAGAATATTGTTCGAGTGCCTCAAAATGAAGGATTTTGCCAAGAAGCGTAGTCTTTTGTTTATGCCAAATAAATCCCATATTTACATTTTTTTTATATTTAAAATTTAAGCAACCCTCTGTTCTGTTTGCATTTATACTTATATACCTACGAACACATGTTTCAAATCTCGAAATCATTTTAAACGCAAAAATATCGAAGTTTCAAGAATTTTCTGTAAAGATAAATGTTGATTTCGATTAAAAAAGGCTACTATGTCAATTATTATAGCGAGGGGATTTCGCGCTTCTAGCCTTTTTTGGTCAACCTTGTATCATTCAAACGTAATTACTCACATTCCTAGTAAGAAAAAGAGCTTTAATATTGACCCGAGTTGTTTACAGTAATTACTTATCGTTAAAACTCGTCACTTGGTTTGGGGATAATTGACAAATGACAAAGCAGACATAATTAACGAGTCTAAATAACGACAAATTTGAGAAATTAAGATCTCAACCATACAAGATGATGAAACCAAAGTGACTGTCCGTAATGAATACACTATTGTAACAACAGAAAGTAGGATGGCGCTGAAGAGGATCAGAAGATGGAGGAACGAACGATATAACTAAAGAAGGAGGGATGGCACTGAAAAAGATCAGAGGATGGAGGAACGAATGATATAACTAAAGAAGGAAGGATGGCGCTGAAGAAGATCAGAGGATTGAGGAACGAATCATATGACTAAAGAAGAAGGGATGGCGCTGAAGAAGATCAGAGGATGGAAGAACGAATGATATAACTAAAGAAGAAGGGATGGCGCTGAAGAAGATCAGAAGATGGTGGAACGAATCATAATACTGCGGTTGGGCATAAAAGTGTTGTTTCAAAATTAGATTTCGCTAATTCTAAAGTTTGTATTGAAGAATCTAAACTTACACCTAAAGACTATTTTCTGGAACCTTTTTAAGAAAATCGACTTCAAAAATGATAAATATACTCTAAGCGAAAAGGTGTGATTCCCTTAGTGTTGACAAGGTAAGAATTCACACCCCCCAAGGTGTAAAGTTAGAACGAAACAAAGTTCACACTCCTGCTATACATGTAAAAATGTGAAATGTAGAAAGTCGAGCAGAAACAACAACAAAAACTGCTGGCAAACTCACTTGCGTTAAGATAATTGTATTATTATTAAAACGTTTTATAAACAAACTTTTCTAAGAGGAAATAGCTTCAAAATGTATTCATTATATAGTTCTTACTTATATGAAGTATGTTTTTTTTAAAAATATTACCTCTTAATATTTCTAAATCTGTGGTGCGTGGGTTTTTTCTTTGTTCATTTTTTATGAAGGGTGTAAAATAAGATTTTGTTTAGAGTGTAATGATTTTTTTATCTTAACTGTGGGTGGAGTAGTTAGAATTTTATCTTAGAAATTTCTACAGCTTTGTAGATCGTTATAGACCTTTAAAAAACATACATAGTTTTCTGTTACGCATAACACGTAAAATTGTTCATTAACAAAAGCATGTAGTTTCGTTTACTTCATTATATTGCTCGTTAGCGCCATTAGCATTTCATTCAAATGGCATGACTGTATTCTAACAGCTTCGTCATTAGAGTGAAGAAAAACTGTATAATACATGATATAAAGTAACCAATGAAAGGAATTCTCGTGAGACGGAGATATTTGATTAGACCACGTAGGATATCCTGTTCATTTTCAGCAGTGTTGATCGAGGGAAACGAGGCTGGTTCAGCATATTTGCATTCACTTTCTGTAATAGCTTGTTGTTTGCTTCATCACATCAGTAGGCGATTTCTTCTACTCTCGACACCAGAGCAGTTTGATACGTATCAGCAAACAGGGTAGCCAACCTGATGATGCTATTAAAGAACTTGTACATGTATCATTTCTCAGTATAAATGTTGGTTTACGTTCTTGAGGACAGTTAAAGCTATACCCTGTGTGTATATATATTTTAAAGCTTATGGTGAAAGGCTAAAACTTTTTTCATATTAAACAAACATTGAAAAAATACTCAACAAGAAACCAGGTATAAATTCTACTCAGTCATCCTTTACACATTTTTGCGGAATTTCAAAGTTATTTTTTTTATTATTTAAACTTTAATGTGAAAAACGGATATGTTTTTAAAAAGGAAACTTCGGAAAGACTGATTTATTAAAATTTTATATGCAAACAGTTTAGTTGGAAACTCGATTATATCAATAATAAAAAAAAAGTATATTAATGCCTAGTCAGATATTTTGAGGGTTTGTTTAAAACTCAAATATTTAGAAAAGAAATGTTCGTTCATTACTGCCTGATTACCTTCACCTTAATTAATAGATCTAATTAGCAACGGGCCCGGCATGGCCAGGTGGTTAGGGTGCTTGATTCGCAATATGAATGTCGGGTGTTCGAATCCCCATCCCACCAAAAATGCTCTTACTTTCAGTCGCGAGGTTGTTATAATGTGATAGTCAATATCACTATTTGTTGGTAAAAGAGTAGCCTTCCCTCTACTCTTTCACTGCTAAACTAGTGACGGCTAGCGCAAATTGCCATCTGGTAACTTTGCGCGAAATTCAAACCAGTTCATACATATACTTATACATATGTTTTATTGATGCTTTGGACTCGTTCAGACCCTACTAATTAAGATTATATCCTCTTGTCTTCTTTAAAAAGGCATACAAGATGTTGTACAGAGTGTATACGTACTTGTAACCAATGTCAGTTTACGAAGAATTGGATGAAAGTTGGTCATTTAAATTATTTTTATCAACTTTTAATATATTCAAAAGAAATGTAAATTTATCAAGTTTTAGATCATGAGGCCAAAATCAAACTGTTTACTCCAAGCATCTTTTCTCTACATATCCACGTTCATTCCATAGCAGTGCATACCTTTAGGTCACATAGCATTTGATTATTATTTTTCAACTTATGACGCTTCTTTTTGACCAATGCAATTTCTTATTTTCTCCTACGTTATTGGCCAGTGTAATTTTTTATTTCCCCTTATATTATTGCCCAGTGTAATTTTTATTTTTCCTACATTATTTTCAATGTAATTTTATATTTTCTCCTGCATTATTCGTCAATGTAATTTTCTATTTTCTCCTACATTATTCGTCACTGTAATTTTCAATTTTCTCCTATGCTATTGGCCAGTGTAATTATTTATTTCCCCTATATTATTGCCCAGTGTAATTTTAATTTTTTTCCTACATTATTTTCAATGTAATTTTCCATTTTCTCCTGCATCATTCGTCACTGTAATTTTCTATTTTCTCCTACATTATTCGTCACTGTAATTTTCAATTTTCTCGTATGCTATTGGCCAGTGTAATTATTTATTTTCCCCTATATTATTGCCCAGTGTAATTTTTATTTTTTCCTACATTATTTTCAATGTAACTTTCCATTTTCTCCTGCATTATTCGTCACTGTAATTTTCTTTTTTCTCCTGCATTATTCGTCACTGTAATTTTCTTTTTTCTCCTGCATTATTCGTCACTGTAATTTTCAATTTTCTCCTATGCTATTGGCCAGTGTAATTATTTATTTCCCTCTACATTACAGGCCAATGTAATTATTATTTTCTTCTACATTATTAGCCAGATACTCATGTGTTCTAAATTTTTTACAGTGTTGAGTATTATGGCTTAAAATATAAATCTCTTAAATATTTTTATTTCCTTTCACACCTGAAATCTTAATTTTTTGTAGAATATTACGTGGGTTGTTTAATTCAATTTAAATTTATTTACCCTATATTATGTTCTTACCTTGTATGTGTATATAACTTATTTCGCTACAACCATTTTCTACATTTATGTATTGTAGTTCACGAGCAGATGGTTCGTTACTCTTGTTTAGAAGTTCTACAAATATGCAGATATTTAACAAAATACATTGAGGAACTTTCAAACTAAGCGTGGATGACTATTTTAAACGTCCATCATTATAGCGCTCCTGGTGGAATAGAATAGCTTCCAATGAAACGGTCTCTACATGTTGTCCCCAATGGCACAGCGGCATGTCTGCGGACTTACAACGCTAGAAACAGGGTTTTGATACTCGCGGCGGGCAGAGTACAGATAGCCCCATGTGTAGCTTTGTACTTAATTACAAACAAACAAACTATGCATGTTTAATTACTCCAATCTAAGAAAATGAAATCTAAATATAATATTAAAAAGAGAAAGTTTAATAATCTTTAAAAACTTACAATGTATCAATGAATTTCAATAGTAATATTAAGAAAGAACCAATTGTTTGTTTACAGTTTTATTTATATGTTATGTACACATAAAAAATTGACCAAAAATGCATAGCTTAGGAAACACTTACAGAATGAAAGAAAAAATAAAAATAATGGCTGAAAACAACAAGAATTTATATTATGTAACAAGTTCTTATTCTGGCTGCACTAGAAAACAACATATTGTTGTCGGAAAGATGCAACTTTAGGGAACAAAGTAATTGAAACAAATCATATATGAAGATTAACGTTGTAGAATTGTCATTCTATGTTAAAGTCAATCATTTCATATTTTCAAACTTTGTTACTACTGATTTTAATACTATTAGTTTGTTAATCGTTTTTTAAATTTGTTTCATCCGGGATATTACAATTTATTGCTGGTTCCTGGTCAGGTTAGGGCGCTCGACTTGCAGTCTGCGAGTTCGAATCTCCGTCCCACCAAATATACTCGCCCTTTCAGCTGTGGGAGCGTTATAATGTGACAGCCAATTCCACTATTTGTTGGTAAAAGAGTAGCCGAAGAGTTGGCGGTGGGTGGTGATGACTAGCTGCCTTCCCTCTAATCTTTCACTCGTGTAGCTTTGCGCGAAATTCAAAATAAACAAACAAACAATCTTGCTGGTTCCTTAGG
>NW_013667078.1:106193-108484 GCF_000517525.1 Limulus polyphemus
CTTCCCTCTAATCTTTCACTCGTGTAGCTTTGCGCGAAATTCAAAATAAACAAACAAACAATCTTGCTGGTTCCTTAGGCGTTTTTTCCCCTTTTATCGCATGTACTACAGTACTTACTATTATTCTTATCGCATGTACTATAATACTTATTATTATTTTTATCGCATGTACAATACTGCTTACTATTATTTATTTCTTTAGACGTTTTTCTTTTTCTGGATACTACGGCCCATTTTTGTCTTGCTCTGTCAAATACGATTCGGCTACTACTGATCCCTTCATTTCTTTGTATTATCCTGTCTATTATATAATACCTATAACTGAGTTTTTAAGCGTTTTAATTTTGTCTTATTCTACATACCAAAGCACCTACTACTACATACTAAAACACCTACTACTAGCTCCTTATGGATTTTTTGTTTATGCTGGACACTACGACCCTCTCTACTGAGTCTTCAGGCGTTTTGATTTTGTCTTATTCTACATACCAAAGCACCTACTACTACATACTAAAACACCTACTGCTAGCTCTTTATGGATTTTTTTTGTCCTATGCTGGACACTATGATCCTCTCTACTGAGTCTTTAGGCGTTTTGATTTTTTTTCTTATTATGGATATTTCAATCCTACTACTGGTTCCTTAGGTGTTTCTTGTTTGTCACTCTGTATATTACGATTCTACTACTGGTTCCTTAGGTGTTTCTTGTTTGTCACTCTGTATATTACGATTCTACTACTGGTTCCTTAGGCGTTTCTTGTTTGTCACTCTGTACACTACGATCCTACTACTGGTTCCTAGGGCGTTTCGTTTTTGTCACTCTGTACATTACGATCCTACTTCTGGTTCCTAGGGCGTTTCTTGTTTGTCACTATGTACACTACGATCCCTACTACTGGTTCCTTAAGTTTTTTTTACTTGTCTAATTTTGTACACTACGCCACTCATTACTGGTTCTCTTTTGGTTGTTTTATACTCAATACCACGATCCTTTACTGATGTTTTAGTCGATTTTATCCTGGCTATTATGCCCAATACCACTGGTTCCACAGGGTTCTTTCTTTGTGTTATCCAGAAGTTAACTGCCTTTCTACTGCTTTTTAGAAGTTCTATGCATGATAGTACAATTATACTTCTGGTTCTTTGACCGTTTTTCTCTTATTCTGGATATCAGACCAAAATAAATCACAATAAAGTGGCTGATAAAATATAATAATCTTCGGATTGCCACACAGATGAAAAGAATACTGACTTTAGGTCTTACGTGACTCGACTTGCTTTGTGCTTCAAAAAATTACATTATCTCCGTTTGCAATGGCAGGTATCTTACGGTTGTCATGGTTACTTGCAAAGGCAGAATAACTCCTCTTCCAACTTCACTCTTTCATCAACGTCTAAAAATACTTTTTTCATTAGAAAGAACATCATGTCTACTTGTCAGTTCGGCCAAATACTTCTATAAGCCCATTTCTCATCGCCTGATATTTTTTTCTAAACAGCTGGTTAGGTAGAAACTGAACGCCAGCTCTTCGATAAACTGTTTGAACATGTATGATAGCAAAACGTTTCTTTTTGTTTACCTTTTGCTCACTACAGCAGTGATAAGCTAATTACTGATTTCTGCAGAAAGTACTTATATACATGCTTCATCTTTATTATCTTCTTCTTTCGTGTTTCCTTAAAACTCACGAGAGCCATTCTGGTAATAAGGAATATTTTTACTCTATATGCTTTTAAGATTTATATAACAATGCTCATATTCGTCGTGAAATGTTCATGTTCAAAATTTTCAAATAATAAATATTAATTTTATTGAGAAAATACAAAATTCAATAAAATGTTAAAGACAAATGTATTTTATTTTTTATTTTTTTTATATTTTAGTATAACAACTTGAAATATATCTAACAATTATGTAGAATTCCATGTTTGTCAGTACGAATAAACTGTATATGTAGAAATTCTCAAATATTCCATTTCAGAATGAAATTAATATTCAGAACATTGGTGGTTGATTTTACATCCGAAGATAAATATATTCCTTTTTTAAGTAAAATAATAACATTCTCAATATTTTATAGCGAACTTTTCAGCACGTCATAATTATAGAAGCTTTTTAATAGAGACAGTTTGTTCGCAAACAGAAAGATTAGAAATGAATTGCCCCAAAGCTGAAGTGAAAGATTCGATTGAGTTATGTTTTACAAAAAGCTTTTGTTTGTTGTTAAGCACAAAGCTACACGATGGGCTATCTGTGTTGTGCCCACCAAGAGTATCGAAATCCGGCTTTT
>NW_013667078.1:109054-111001 GCF_000517525.1 Limulus polyphemus
TAACTCCCGATGTGAACGGAATCGGCTATTGTGATATTATGCCAAGAAATGGAAACGAGTATCTTTTTAAATTGTTTACCTTTATTAGTAAATAATAGTGGTAAAGCATGCGAGTCAAATCTATTTACAGGTAGTTTTTGTAACGATGTCGTAATATAAAATCCGATGCTTAATGTTTCTGTGTTTAGTAATCTTCCTGATAAACGATTTTCAGGACAGTCAATTTTGTAATAAGGCATGGATAATTACAGAGTTGATATTCTATAAAATATCATTCAAAGCATGACATATTTCATCAAAATGACCTTTATCGCTTGAGCCTAGTGTTCTACTTTGTACTTTGGGAACTTTTGGTATATAACATCCTCTCTTTGTGCTTCAAAACTATTATCATTTCATTTTGCTAGGACAGGTATCTTATGTTTCTCATTGCTACTGGCGAAGGCAGAAGAGCTACCCTCTTAACTTCACTCCTTCATCAATGTCCAAAAAAGACGCCATATTATTTTTAATTTCATACAACACCTTATTTATCCGATTGATAGTTAATTATAGTTAAACAAAAGAGTACATGGACACTGTATCATATTAGGTACGGAACTTATTCTTTCGTTCAATATCATGAGTAGACAGAGTTATTTTCATTTACTACTAACAGATTATAAGTAGAACATCACTTTTTAAAAGAGTTTAACTGAGGAAAGGCTGATGTGAACAAATAGTTTTTCTCTGTCTAATGGACCTGATGCAGGCCACCTCAGCTGATATCGAATTAGGCAAACTAAACAAACGAGAAGATGGCACACGCAGACAATATCTGAAAGAGAACTGTCTTTAAATACGTTTTCTCTCATGTCACTTTTAAATGTAGTAGACTACTCTTGCACGTAATACCTACACGCTACGATTAGCAACTATATGCGTACAGCCAATGTAAAAGCTTTTTCTTGTACGGGCATATTTCACTCGAAACTGAAAACGTGATTCTACACGAAGCTGAAAATTGGAAACTATATTAAAATGTTATTAATAATCATGGAGATAATCCAGAGATGTCTTAGAAACAAGTTGAAAATATTTTTAAAAGGCATTTTATGAACAATTATACTTGAATAGAAACTCAATTGTTTATATTTTAATAAGAAAATATAATAGATATATTTAGCCAATTTATATTTGATAATTGGACAGAGAAAGGATTAACATTAACATTGAATAGTTTAAAACTAGAGAAATGGATATTTTTTTCTGGAACAAAAAGACACTAATTAAAAAAGAAATTATCTCCTGTCACTCAATCATTATCCATATCATTTTACTATCATTAACTTCTGATCAAAGCAAGCTATCCTCACATGTCAGAATAAAAAAACAATAACTCATTAATAAATATAATAATATATTTTACCGCTCTAACTATGACTACCTAATATCATAAAACAAAAACTTAGAATAATTAGAATGCATTAATTTATGTTTTGAGTTCCCTCGCTGTTAGCAATATTTTTGGCGGTAATCCTAGTAACATTTTGCTTTCATTGAAAGTTTCAAGGAAGAAGGACACGAAACCAAACGCTAACCCTCGAATTTCCAATCTTCTGCTCTTTTTTGTTTTTGGTGCTTCACATTTATGTTTTTTTTTTATAGGTAGTGAGCTTCAAAAATAGAGCAACATTTTATAAAAAAATGCTGTACATATGGCGACGACACTTCTTGAGTTACTGTAACAAAATACTGAGATTATGGTGACGACACTTCTTGAGTTGACGAGACAAAATACTGAAATTATGATGACGACACTTCTTGAGTTACGGAGACAAAATACTGAGATTATGGTGACGACACTTCTTGAGTTAAAGAGACAAAATACTGAGATTATGGTGACGACACTTCTTGAGTTACAGGGACAAAATACTGAGATTATGGTGACGACACTTCTTGAGTTAC
>NW_013667078.1:111334-113761 GCF_000517525.1 Limulus polyphemus
ATGTTTGGTGGGACGGGGAGTTCGAACCCGCCGACCCTCCAGATTGCGAGTCGAGTATATATATATATATATATATATGTATATATATACCAAATTATGTCATGTCGCCCTTATAAAGGAATGCAAAAATATTAAAACGTATATAATGTGAAGTTTTCTCAGTGACTGTTACAGATGTGTTTTCAGAAGACTTTGTAGCGTGTTTGATTTTATCTGTTTGTAAAATGGACAACTCTTAAAATTATAGAAATGTTTTAAATATATATATATATATAGAGAGAGAGAGAACCTAAAGTTTATATATTTCTATAGCTTTTAATGATGGAGTATAAGAAGAAAAACAATATTATTTTGCTTATCTTTCAGTTACAAATGTTCCTCTACACATCAATAACTATCGTCAGAAAAAAAATTCACAAAATTAGAAACTGTCCTTAACAAACTTTATAGTTTCATTAAATAAACCATCAAAAAGAAACTTTTCAATTATATACCAAAGTGTGTTCTCAGACTAATATGACAACAATAATCTATTTCGTTTCTTTTAAGTTGTTTCGGATGGAGAAAGATGTTGACAGACGAAATGAGACGATAGTTTCGTTGCTTGGGCTTGCCCATTGAGACAGGTGGAGCTTATGGAGTATTAAGTATTGTACTGTGTTGTAACCAATGGATACATAGTTGTAGATCACCCCGTAGATCTGTAATACATATTGTTGGTTCCATCTAGCAGGATCAAGTGTGACGATGCACATATTACTATTTAAAACATAAGAGGTAAGTAGCACATATGCGATAATCCACCCTAAAATATTTGCATACCGTTCACAGAAGTTCATGTTAAAGTTATTCTTTAGTTATCGCTTATCAATTCAAGGTTGTTGAAATTCCTATATATATATATATATATATCTTTCAGCTTATATACGCTTAAAGAAACTAACCTCTACCTTATCGGACCCAGTTCGTCTTCCCATTAAATCTCTCACTTTCTCTCCCTCTTTAATTTCGACAATTTCCGCCAAAATGTCTTGTTTTAGTCAAAGTCTTTGTTTATGTTCTATCTGTTGAGATCTTCATCTGATTCCATTCCATTTGATGTATAGTTTTATGAACATATATTCTGCATTCCCAACTTATCCCCCAAATGTAACGGCTATTTGAAACAGTTACTTATCTTTTCGTCAGCTGTACCTAGTCACAGTCTACCTCTGTACAGTTCAAGTAACTGGGGTTTACATTGATCGAAATATTTTCTCCTAGATCATGTAGCTTCCCGGAAGGTCTTCAGCGTTCCTTTATATCACATAACTAATGAAATATCATAGTTTGATATATATCTTTAGGGTACTTTTGATGGTGTAAGTAAACCTAACATACTTTCGCAACATTTTTATGAACATTTTCATACCAGTTCGGTGAGCACAAATATCCATTTCCAAAACACACCGTGGAAAAATTGGTAAAAGCGTGGGTTTCCAACTAATGAATCAATGCAGTCTAATCATTGTAGGTTTATTATCATTTCTTGTATTGATTTATGACGTTATGCACTACTAGTTAGTTTGAGATATAGAAATAGTCCCCTTAATTTATAAGTAACTTTTTTTTTCTGATCTGTGTGGTCAGTTGCAAATAATAACTTCATCTATAAACATAAGAATGGGATGGTATAAAAGCTGATCGAATGTTGGTAGAAGTTAACGCACTGAAGTTCTGTAACAACATTCAAGATATTTCGTAATTTTAACCATCAAAAGACTTGATGATAATAAATGTGCTGAGGCGACACCTAGCGGAATAATAAATGATCTTCGCTGTCGGTGCTGTAGCTAAGCAACAATCAAAGTTATTTAATTCACAATATAAGTCACCTACATCGCTCCTTCTTTTTCGATGTTGTTATCTAATTTCATAAAAATGAACTAGGATTTTTAGTATAGACAGAAAGTCAATTATTGATATTCTGTAAAAGAAAAATTGATAATAAAGAATTAATGGCAAACAATCGACATACGACAGATGATCAATTGACGTTAACATTCTCCAGAATACGTACTTGTCACTACAGTAAAGTGATCATCGGCCTAATAAGGGGCTGGTATATTTGTCTCAAGTGTCATTCTACCGTAAAAGTTGACAAGAAAAACTGATCTGCTGTTTCAGCTAATAATATCATAGTAGCGTTTGCAGTTTGACTAAAAGATCGATATGAAATCCATGTATTCGTGCAGAGAACTGAGGAAATAATGCATTGTGATATGTAGTTAGCTAGTGGCTCAGTTCATAAAGAACGCCCCCCCCCAGTGGCACAGCGGTATATCTGCGGACTTACAACGCTAGAATCCGGGTTTCGATACCCGTGGTGGTCAGAGCACAGACAGCCCATTGTGTAGCTTTGTGCTTAATTACAAACAAATATTACCC
>NW_013667078.1:113925-134344 GCF_000517525.1 Limulus polyphemus
CGGACTTACAACGCTAGAATCCGGGTTTCGATACCCGTGGTGGTCAGAGCACAGACAGCCCATTGTGTAGCTTTGTGCTTAATGACAAACAAACAATCATAAAAACACGTTTACAAAATGCATAGGAGCAACATGAAATCTTTAGTTTTTTTGTTTTCATTTATACAACAGTTATGAAGCTCCCTGTCTGACATTATATATAACATTGGTTTTATTAAAGCTAATTGTTAACGTTTTACATCCGGCAACAACGAATAAAATCGCTTATTTTATTATAAGCAAAAGTATTTTAAAACTCCCCTAAGCTCTACTATTTACTCCAATCTTGGATAAAGACTAAAAAAATCTCAATTTCGAAAGAATTAATTTGGATATAACTAAAAAATCATGAAAGAAGAGCTGTAGGATCCTTGGTGAAAACGTTTCATCATAATACTTCCACAGCGACCAACTTAAAACGCCTGAATTCACAACACGTTGTTACTGTAGTTTCTAAAGATGCCGAATACCAAATTCTAACTTTTTCATTCAACATGGAAGACATTAAATCATGGTGAGATGAACATCATAAAGGTTAAAGAAACCACAAGTAACTGAAGAAACTGGCAGCTCTAACCTGATCAAATACTTGTACAAATATGTTATACAATTAGATAAAATCATTAAGTTATGTTTCGTACTACCCAATTAAAATTCAGATTTTCCACAACTTTTACAAACTGTGCGTCTAAGCATACATTCACGCACCTTCCCCACAGTTCCATTCACCGCCTTTAATTCTGTAATCATCAACTATACGTAACTGAGCAAAATGTTTAAACATTATGAATTATTTTATCTAATTATGTTTAAGTTTATAATACTGAAAAAAAAACTAGTTATAAGATAGAATTTGTATTTATATTCATGGAAAAAATATCCGTCGCCTTTTTTAATTTTGATCTACTAACAAGGGAGGGGGGGGGGAGACAACCAGTCAACAGCACTCTACCATTCACCATTCACGCTAAGGGAATGCCTGCCACTTCTATAACGCACTCATAGATTAAAGTGTTGAGAATATATAGGGCATCGCAAGTATTCGAAACCGGCTCCCCAGCTCCAAAATCCAGAGCTAAACCGTTCCGTATAAGGTAGAAGAATTATTGTGGTCAGAATATAAGTTAGAACAAACCCATCACAAAGCTATTTTCTTCCGTTATTCTTTCCAAAAGAACGCAGGGTTTCGGTACATATAGAAATAAGGATTGGTTATTTGGTGTCTATACTAAATATATATATATAGCCTATATATTACAAATATTGGTCAATGCACTCTTGTCATCTCAATGTCTTGGCCGATTGATTATCTTTTCTGCGTAGAAATACCTGTCCTTAGGTCACTCGTGTTAATAACTTGCTAAAAGCGGCAATGCCGCTTACAAAATCAATAGCTGTTACCGCCCTAATGTTTGCCGACTGTAATCCCGTTGGTGAACGAAGGAACTAAGAAAGATTGAGAAAGAAGACAGAGAAAAAGATACATAGTGATAAAAGAGAAGCTGATGAGACGATGATGCAAGAAGCGAAATAAAATAACATCAATTCCCTTAAGCTAATTTCAAGCAGCTAACGATAAAAATAGAATCGTTTCATTCATGTAATTATCAGTGTGCTATCTAAATGATGTGGAAAGGATGAGCGTCCAATCAATTACATAGGAAGTTCTAATGTTATTGATTTTGAATTAAGTCGTGGAATGTTTTTCTCTGTTTTGAATCTGGAATATATCTAATTTTCTCTTCAGACTTTTTAATGAGTGTCCCCAAAAAGAGTTTTATTTTGATTATTTATAAAGCACCCGTTTCCCCTATCAAACTTACGTTTTATATACAAAGGAACAGACAATATAATACTCTTACGACTTGGCGTTGCCATAGTAACTCTATAATGCGATGTTATATTTTCAATAAGTAATATAAATGATTGAATTGTTTCAAATCATTGCCGAATAACTCGGATTAAAATTAGATCGGTAATAGTTTCTGTATATCTAGTAGACGCAATAAAGTTTTCTGCACTTTTCAAATTTTTAGGGTTTGAGCTTGAGAGTAACTTTTGTGTCCTTGGAAAACTGCGTACTTTTTCAACATGAAGTTCCACTTGATATTTCATAAAACTTTATCTTTATGAATAGATGTGAAACGTTATGATAATGTCTTAATGGTTGAGATACTATGTGGAATTGTGTTTTAACAGTCATGACACGAAGTGAGACTAATTGTGTTTTCAATTGTGACATTATGTAAGGTTGGGACTTAATGATTATGAAACCGTATTATACACAGGGCTTAGTAGGTTATAAATTTTGTAAAGCATGTGACAACTACAGCCAATACAGAGTCGTGGTGGAACAGAATGTATCAGAACTATTTTTGTTGCCTAGGCAGTGTGATGCCATTAAACATTGATACCTATCCGATTCAAAACCCCTCGTAAGTCATATCATAAAGATGTATTCAGGTCAGAGATTAATAATTTAAGAAATGGGCACATCTTTTTGTACTTAATGTCATTGGAAAATAAAGGAATATAGATCAACTTGGAGCACCAAGACCATCCAGAAAGAGACCTGCAACAAATCGTACCCAGTTGTGGTAAACAAAGTATGGTATCTTGTAACTGGTAATAGTCTATGAATACAAAATTCAGCAGCAAAAGCCGTCAAAGTGTCACATGCAACGTAATCAAGAAGTGCTTCTGGCTGGAAATAAAGTGAATAGGGTATGGATTCACTAATATAAGGCTTTCAGTCATGCCCCCCGTTCAGCCGTCGCGTACCTCAAGCAGCCGGAGAATGAAATTATTATTCCCGTTATTGCATACACAAACATACCACTCAATTCGCCGGACTGTTGCGACTGGACTGTTAAAAACTGGTGATAAGAAACCGTCGTCCTCGTACTATAGATAGATTATGGAAAGCATGAGAGAGGAAGAGTGTGCCTTGGACATGACTGATATACGACGAAGCCTTTTACTAAGAAAATACGTTACAGGGTATTGTCAAGATGCACAGTTTCAGACACGAAATGAATGAACGTGACAACATGGACTCAAATGTCATATTACAATTTGTGTTTCATTTATAAACTTACGTGTCATATAAATTGCCCAAAGATGCTCCTTAACTTAGAGAGATACTCATACGCACTTTAGTATGAACGCTAGACATTTATTTTCATATTATTAATCTCAAACATTCAATACAATTACAAAACTGATTGGAATAATAAAGAAATCCTGGTACTCCGGAACAAACACTGCCAATGACATGTGACAAAATTGATACATTTCTCGAATTTTCACTTACATGTTTGAAAACGCCATATGTATTGTTAAAATTCAAGAACTTATATTATTTTTCAAAGTGTTTGAAGCAAATAAGCCTCTAACTGTCATAGGTAAGGTATGGCAAAATGGCCTCCAATAATGAATATACCTTTTTTAAAAATATCATTTGATTCACGAGAAACTTCGAGCTATTATAGTGTGGTAGCCATGGATATCATAACTGCTACCCTTACTATAACGTTTTTTTCTGTAGTATTCAACATTTATGTAATATTAAACGACGTTGTTATTGGCCACTGAAAGCCTGTACCTAGAGAATGCACAATTTCTCTATAGGACAACAGCATTGCATGATCTCGTTTGTTCTCATGGCATTGTTGTACTGGAAGTTAGTGGAAGATAACCTTCACATGATGATAGCCCAACATTCCTATGAGAGTACCTAGTGATAAGTTTAGAATTTTTTGTTTGATTGGATAAAGTTTAATAAACGTCATTTCTTTGTTCTCTGAGTGGAAACATGTGTTTTTTGAATATTTAGGTTAGTCTTTTCCTAGTTGTCAGACCGTCCTTTTTTCTGCCGTAAAACCCAGCTCATATATTGTTGAGTTAACTGAAACAGTAAACAGTATTATTTCAAGTTTCTTCCTTGATTTACACAACTTGATCTGTCATTGTTTTTACATCTTAAATTAATCTCCAACACACGTCAGTTCCTACACTAAAAATATTCTTCAAACATCAGTGACTCACTGCCAGCTGGATCGTAGTTTTTGTGTTTGAGGCTTATATGTATGTAAATTATTACTTAAGAATACCACGAGAATACGTGAAATAATCTCATCATTTTGAAAACACCAAGCCTGTTACACCTAGATTCGATTGATTGAGTATTCTATGAATTAATATTGTGTTAGTGCATTAACGTAACCATCAATTGTTTCAAGTAATCTCTTTGTAAACTGTTTTGCAAAACCTTGTCTATAAGAGGGACGATTTTTATTTACTTTCCTTGAACTGTTGTTACATAACCCTTTTATAATCGGTAAAATAATAACGCATTTTTATTTGAAGTTTTGTTGTATTTGGGGTATTGAGCTACAATATGGCACTATAAATTGTTTCTTCAGAGAAACCATAATTTTTAAGTTCAGTATTTTGCACATAAACAAAATACAACAGGTTTAGCAATGTTCTCTTACTTACCCATCAACCCACCCCAAAATAAAATCACTACGATCGTAATGACAACACACATATATAAAGTAATGTACTTTATTATAAGTTGTTGATCATATAGTTGGAGTAACGTTTCTTCCTATAATGTGCAGCATTTGTTCATATTTTAAAATTGTTTCAGCTCCACCTATGATAATAAGCTCTTTACTATCATGATGGATAATAAACTTTGCATACCACTAAAAGGAAGATGTAATAATTAAACATGGCCGCTGTTATGGTCATCATAAACACTTAATTAGATAAATCTTCATCACTTCTTAGTCCATGGCGTCAAAATGACGGTTACCATGACAACTATGAGATCACAGGACTGAACGACATGAAGGCAACCTGGATCAAATACCACACACACACACACACACACACACACACACACACACACACAGAAAAGAAAGAAAAAAAAAGGACCGGCATCTACCGGCTGTTTTACATAACTAGAAAATATGACTTCTGTTTGCTGCAATGAATCACGAAAGATATTGTGGCAGACATGACTCAGATGGCTACATTACTACTATACGAGCTCAGTCGGAAGTGCTTATTTTTTTCTTGTTTCTCACTGGAAGGGCACTCAAAAAATCAATAATTTTAAATTAACGCGATGACAAGATATTTCAGAAATAAACTATGACTGCTTGATGTTAGTTTTGTTTAGTTCTTTTGGTTTAGTTTGGCTATGCCAGGCCCAACTTTTGTTAGTAAGTCTTAGTTAAGTATTTTCGGAACAATAGTAATAATCAAATCTTTAGAATTATATTGTTGATCACGTGTAAGAGCATGATCGTTTAAATGATTTAATATCTTTAATACACCAATTTCTCTTCGGTATAACATCAATTAAAACAAAATAGCACAAATATTTTAATTTTATAATATATAGGTAACTCATTTCACCTCAGATTAAGCGACATTAACTAAGATGTGCATTTTATAGAAACTCCTATTATAGTTCGTTACAGAATATAAGTTGATTAACAATTTGAAGATATTTGGCTAACCCATAACTTTACTACCAAACTAAACAAAATTTGTTTGTTTGTTGAATTCCGTGCAAAGCTACTCGAGGAATATCTGCGCTAGCCGTCCCTATATTTGAAGTGATAAATTAGAGGGAAGGCAGCTAGCTAGTCAACATCACCATCACCGAATATCTGCGATAGCCGTCCCTATATTGGAAGTGATAAACTAGAGGGAAGGCAGCTAGTCGACATAACCTACCTCCAACTCTTGGGCTACTCTTTTTACCCGCGAATAATGGGATTGACCGTAACATAATGACGCCTCCACGGCTGAAAGGGCATGTTCGGTGACGGGAAGTCGAATGCTTTAACCAAACAAAAACGACAACAAATTTGGGGAAGCCAATAACATTCAGTTAGTAAATAATTAGACAAAACTTTAAGCTGGAGGTTAGACACCAGGACGTATGTAAGAACAAAAACAGAATATATTTCAACATCCCGAGTACTCTTTTTATACATATGTATAAAAACAAAAAGTTTTTACTTCTAACATTGACTTGCTGTTTTGACTTTAGTTTAAAACCTTTTAACATTTTCAATGTCATAAATAGGTTGACTCAAGCCACCTATATGGTGGTGATGTCTGCATTATGGGTCAGAAACTGAAAAGGTCTAAGGCTGAGGTTACACTCGACTCTAGAAGGGATTCTCATGTAAACAGAACTAGTGAATAAAACAAACCTGAAACTGCATATCATGGTAAATGAAACTGGTGCTCTTCGGCTTCGTACGGTTAATTTCAAGTGGTTTTCCAAATGTCTAACTTATCTATCATTTTAATTACTAGCTGCTTACAAGCAAAGTGATAATTTGTTTCGTTTTTCAGTCGAAACCACCCTTCAATTTATAGTGAGTCAATCATTTCCAAGCACTGTGCTGCTTCAAAAACAATATATTATAACTAAAACGATGCTAATAATAAAATACACAGCAAAACAAAACAAAAATAAACATTTAAATTTTGGGAGATACTGTTGTAAAGGGAGGTTTATATAGTATTAATATCGATGGTTCGAACAGAAAATACATTGAACGCTACAATTAATTTAGTTCAATGGCAAGTTTGTTTACTGAAACCCACATTATTATGTGCACTGTTTTAACTTATTTATTTCCTTTTGTACGTTTGATTAATGTGCATTACTGGTGGATAGAAAAGAATAATACTGCTAATAAGTGATACAACGCTAAATCTATCAGGAAACTTATATATTGTTATTTTATATCTACGTGTGTTTAAACATAATGTTTTCTTCTGTTAGTATAAGATTTAATAAAGTTTAGCAGATTCAACTGCACATAACCCAACCCACCGTGAGTTCTGAATTATACTGCATACTACATGGTTGAGTAAGCATCTGAGCTTTCCAAAAAAAAAAGGTCTTGTATACTTGAGCATTTTTAAAGGCCTCAAAAAGAATTACTTAAAAAATCTATATTTTATTCAAGCTTCAAACGTTAGAATGTTGCATTACTAAAAATACCACTGTGTTGTTATATTCAATACATAGTGTGAATGTGAACCGAACACGTTCTAAACCAACATTCTGTCTTGATCAATCGATTCTGCAGAATACGTAATAGGTTTATAAGATTTATACAGTAAAGTAACTCTGTGAGAAGTGATTATATTTTAAAATAACTCGCAATAGAAGTAGACATAGTGTTGTTAGTCATGCTGTACAGATGTCCAAATAAGATCAAGCTGTATTTTTTTCAAGATTTAGAATTGTTCCAAATAAAATGAACGAAACCGGTTTATACTGAAGTCCTTTTGGACCCCTAGCGAAACCGCTCTACAGAATAACTTCCAGTCCAATTACTTATCACAATAACGGAATTTTCCACCCTCTCATCATTTATTCTCTTGTACGAAGAAGGCAATATCAGTCCATCAAACCACGTGACAGGCATTCAAGTTTCTGATGTAAAAATATCATTATACTAACATGGTGATTCATAATTTATGATGCCAGCAGGTGACTCAGCGGTAAGTTGAGTGGCTTATAACGCTAAAATTCAGGGTTTGATTCCAGCGGCGTACATAATGCAGATAGCCAATTGTGCTGCTTTGCGCTAATACTGAATACTTTGTGATATTCTTCGTAACACGCTTTAAATGATAAAACATGAAAATGAACCCTTTTTATTTCCACACGCTCTGTAGTTGGTTATAAAACGTGTAAACAAACCCCCCTTTCTTTCCACACAAGCTATAATAAAAATGGCTTTACAATATGGCTTAATATGTAGATGAACACCAAACGGTGTCCATAACATGAATTTTGATCATAGAATATAATTTATAAGTGTAACTTAAAAATACTGCAATCCAAATGTCAGAACCTTGGGACAATATCTTAGCCAGGAAAGATGATACTGTTAGGCCACGTGGGTAGCATTCTTGGGATTTAAAACGTGAAATTCAGAGCAAAATAGAAGCTCCAGATATACAAAAAACAAAATCATTTTAGTCCTTAGTATAATGAAACAGCCAGCTCAATTACAATGTGATATCATAACATGATTTTAGCTAAGCATATCTTCTTGTTTTATGGTTCAAATACAGAAGGTGTAAAAATATATATAGAAAATATTATTTAAACTTAGAGCATATGTGGTATTTTTCTTGTATTCACAAGTTATGATTGTAACGCAATCTTAATGTTTCGAAACAGTGGTCTAGATAACCAGTTTACATACTTTAAATGAAAAAATAAAATAAAGAATCAAATATGATTAATATATTCAGATTCGATTTTTTTAATCAAAATAAAGCTGGTATTTCCATTCTTCTGATGTATAAAACGCTAAAAAGCTGAAGGGTTATTTAGCATCACAATGAAGATTAACTTTCAGCAATCATACAGAGATATATTCATTAAAATCTTCTAGAAACACTGCCTGAATGAATAATGCAGTCCTTCAACTTGGCTTTCAATCTCTTTCTTCTAATGGAAGGATGTACGTGGACTTATCGGATGAAAGCAAAAATAGCTCGTAATTCCGCTTAGCCAAAGCTTCGTTAAGGAAGACCTTGAAGAACGTTAAGGTATATCTGATTACATTCTTTCTACTTGCTTGCTATCATTATTTCAATATGTACTGTCTCCGATAGCTCTTCCATAATTTAAAATAAATGAAATACTTAAAATGAAGTTAGATATATATTTTCAAATTAATAATTCACAGACATATTTAAAGTATGACTCACTCCATAAATTATATCACCTCATTTAGTTCATCGTATACTTTCTCTTGTTTCGTTTCCAGTTACTAAAATTACTAAGAACATGGGTTTAGCTCACATAACTGTTTCTTTTTGAAAGTAAAAATTTAACAAAATTGTAGATTGCACGAGCACATTACATGTCACTAAATAAAAGAGTGAAAAGTACACTATACAAACATTGAGTGATATTGTATTTAGTTTATTTATTTCTAAATTTGTGTAGTGTGAAAATGTACAGGGGCTACATTTTTGCGCCTTATTTATTCTAAGATAAATTCAAAATACTTTCAAGTTAAGCTTTCGAATTGGACAAACATGCTTGATGTGAGTTTGAGCAATTATTTCGATATCTTATGGGGCCAGGTGTGGTCTACCGTTTAACGAGCATGGATTGTGAATTCGAAGGTCCATGGTTAGCACTTCGCACTTTGACATCATGGGTGTGTTATAAGAGTAATGACCAAAGACCCTATTCGGTCAGACAAGAGTAGCCCAATATTTGTCAGTGGGTGATGTTAATTGGCTGCCTTCTCTTTGTTCTATCAGTTTAAATCAGTGACAGCTATGTGCAAATAACCCTTATCTTTGCTGCGTCCACCATAGATATCGAAACACAGATTTTAGATTTATAAGTCTTCAAACTCACCACTGAACCACTGAGGGGGCGGGGGGCACAGGATTTGAAAACACTTGTTCTAAACAAACTAAGCCAAAGTGTTAAGAACTTATTTTGAACATTTCAAAATCCAACATTTTATTACCATACTTCTTGTATTTGCTCCGGTAACCACAAGTACTTTTGTACATACTTTACATAGCGTAAAAACAGTAAATGAAACCCAATGTTTTATGAGACATTTCCACTTTGTTCTTGAATTGGGCAAACTTCTCAAGTGTCCTCTGAGGCCACTTTTTTCTTGAACTGTGAAACTTTTCAAGTGTTCTCCGAGGCCACTTTTTTCTTGAAATGAGCAAACTTTTCAAGTGTCTTCGGAGGCCACTTTTTTTCTTGAAATGGGCAAACTTTTCAAGTGTCTTCTGAGGCCACTTTTTTCTTGAACTGGGCAAACTTTTCAAGTGTTCTCTGAGGCATTTTTAAGTATAGAGTTCGGCTCGTCATCCATCACAAAATGAAAGTCAGTAGCAGTCTATAAACATTGCTGCTATCCACACACATAAAACAAATAAATGACTATTCTTATTATTGAATAAACAACCAAAACAACAATAAGGTGCAAATGCTTCTATGGTTTTTTCATTTCAATCCTAGTAATAAGCATTTAAAATATTGAGTGTTTGAATAGCTTTTGGAAATTATGTTTTCATAACCAATGTTATTTGTTTATGTAATGCAAAACCAAATGTTTAAAGCCAAGAACCCAAACGGGCATTTTTTTTTTAGTTATTATATATATATATATATATATATATATATATAGTATAATTAAAATTCAGATGTTGACGCTGAAACAAGGTATATGAAATTCTATCTACACTAAATTGACAGTAAAACAGTAACTGTTGACCAAAGCATCGTTGAAACTGTAACTTGAGACTATAGAGAACTAGCAACTAAACAATACTTGAAGCAGAGGTACAAGTTACAAAAGGTATAAAGTTAGGGAGATTCTAGCAAAATTAGGATGCAACAAAGATGGAGATGTACGAATAAAAAAATCAACCCACATTAAGACTCCACCCATAGCAACTTCAGAAATAAACTATTAAAGTACCAATTATTGAATCTCCGACACAAAACAACAACAAAGCAAATACAAACAGTGAAATAATCCTCAAACAAACATAAAAATTGCAAGAGGTGAAAAACCAGAAGTAAATTGTAGTTTCATCATCTATCTAAAGTCCACTCTCATAAGACGGAAAGTGTTCGGCAGAAAACATCATTGGTCAGGTCTATAATGTAGCTTATTCTTTAATGTTCTTTAGTGGACAGATTAAATCCATCTACTTATATATTAGCTGGAGTACCAGTCCTCTGGAAGGAAGTTATGTAAATTCATGGTTAATAAAAGGTTATCTTAGGACATGAAAAGTTGCTTCCCTTAAATGTAATTGTAAAAACACGCAAAAACGCCCACAAAAATTGCAAAACTGAAAATTTATATGTATCTTCCCATGGACCCAATGAATCTCCATACTAAATTTGCTGAAGACTATCCACAGGAGGTGAGGTAGTTGTAAAAAAACACACGCAAAAACGCTCGTAAAAAAACCGCAAAAACGCAAAATGCAAAATTTGGATGTAATCCAGATTTGATCTAATAAACCTCCACACCAATTTTGGTGAAGCTACATCCACAAACTTCGAAATAATTACATGGACATACAACAGACAGTACTATTATATAGATAAATCAATAATGAAACTACTGATATTCAGAACAGATCAAAAACCTATGGATAAAATTATTTCAGACCATCCATTCTTCCATTATCGCTGTGCTTGTAATTGTTCTAGTGACAAAACAATATTATTTAATTTATTTTCCAGGCCTTCCATAAGGCGTGTATACTTAAAAGTATCGTTCATACCTGGACGCTGTTGTTGACATGTAAGAGCAATTTTGTTATCAGGACACATAATAACTTCTTTCTTACGAACGTTATTTAACATTAAAACAAACTTGAAAAGTTTTCTTGAAATGCCTTCGAAAAATGATAAAATATAGTTCTCTTAAGGCCTGTGCCACTTTTTTAAACATTAACTATTGGGCTATATCGCTATAAACAGTGTTTAGGTATTCTCAGCTAACGTTTCAAACTAAAGCAGTGAATATAGCAAGCAAATGGATTGTTTCAAGTTTTTGATGTTGAATCTTTTGAACCCACTTTAACTCCAGATTCACGTATCTCTTAGGAATTAAAATTAGAAAGCAGCGTTTGCGCATCATTAAAAACAGTATATCAATGTATAGAGATTCTTTCTTTGCTGTTTACACCCGAAGATATAAACAACCAAATGTCTTTCAGAGCAAGCCAAATACGGGTTCTAAAGGGTATATGTAACCAGCATACAACGACGCTTAACCTTTTTTGTTACTTAGATTGAACGGATTTATGATTTCATACATATATCAAGCCTGTATATAAGTGTTGCGTACGTTCTTGTCTGACGACATCGCATTCATTTCATTATACTAGACAGCTAGAGTTCTTGGGAACAAAAAAATCAAGGACAGAAATAAGTTTTTTGTTTCACTCCAGTTTCCTGCGCTTTTATTTCTAGAGAAGTCGGATGTTATAGCTATAGTACAGTTCATCGTAAAACGAGCTTTAGTTTATAGTCGTTGTTGATTTGAGGGAGCAATGGAATGACAGTGTTGTATTTGTTATAATTACATTGAGCTCTTTTGAACTGAGTGAAGCACGAACGTAAATCGAATTAAATGCCAAATAATTAATATAAAATCAATGGAAAACAAAATTAATCATTTGTAAAAAGTTGTCATTTTCAGCTCATTTTGCCTTCTAGCAAGATAATTTATGTGAAACAAATATATTTATAATTATCCTGTTCTTTATTTCATGTTTTTATAAATAGAATAAGACACATATTTCTCTCCTCTTCTATAGGGCCTGGCATGGCTTATTGAGAGTTCGAATCCCGTCACCGTGAGGGTGTTACAATGTGACGGTTAATTCCATTATTCCTTGGCAAAAGAGTATCCGAGGAGTTGGCGGTGGATTTTATTGCCTAACTATGTCCTTTCTAGTCAATCACTGATAAATTAGGGACGGGTAGTGCAGGTAGCCCTAAAGTAGCTTGGAGCGAATTTTAAAATAAACAAACAAGATCCCTTACAATGAGCCTCAGGGGTAAATCACTAGACTTACGTCGCTAAAAACCGAGTTTTGACATCAGTGGTGGGCACAGCAAAAATAGCCCATTGTGTAGCTTTTTGCTTAGCAACAAACAAACAAACAAACTTTACAGTAATTTTACTGATTAAAACGAAACTTTTATTGAAACTTCATTGACAACTCTGTTTTATATCCTAACACAAGTATAATATTGAGAATTGTTTAATATATATTATTGTCTTACTCAATAACTTTTTTCCATTTGCTGCTTTTCCATGAAATTGTTATAGATATTCTTGAGCCTGTCTTGAAATAATTACATCACAATCAGAGCAGAACTAGACGCGAAGAAATGTTTTTTTTTGTAAAATTGGCTTCAAAGTCACTTAAGAGACTCACCATGCACTGAACACTTTAGAGAACAGGCATGTATACAAATAAATATTTAATACTAGATAAATCTCTGTTATTTATAAAGATATTTATATTGCGTATATATCCCACTGAATTCAACTAAAATTATTAAACTTTTGATAGCGAATGCTTGAAAGGTTAAACATGCCGATAATATGTTCTTATTCCACATGATAACATTGCACGAATTATTTTTTGTTTTATGTATCAAGGTTCACTAGTTGGTGGAATGTTTTTTGCTCTACTTTGGTTGACACATCTTGGTAAGTAGCAGAAAAAATAATTTTCGAAATGACCGCGAATAAATGTGATAAAATCAACCACATCTAATCTTGAGAAACAGTTGGATAAACTAAATTTCATACCTTCGTTTACAATATGGGATAAAACTCTGCCCAATAAGATAGTTTCGTATCTCATACTTTATTACGGCAGTATGTTTAGACTGTATATATACAAGCTAGCTTGATTGGACTGGATATTAGAAGAGTTACGTTGTTACTGTGAATGCTTATAAGGCAATGCGTGATGAATCGGTAAGAAAATGCCTTAACCAATTATTATATTAATGCAAATTCGATAAGCACACCAATCGATAGGTCTATGTGGTATTGTTACAGTGTGATTCTGTATTGGAGATTGATTTAGTTCAAAAAATATTAACTATACGTAAATGAAACACTGTGTTATTTTCTCTCTAATTTCACTATTCCTCGTTTCAGTGATTTATTGGGTTGTATTTGCTGTTACGTAAGATTTTATTTAATTTGCCAAGTTTGTTTTAGATTTCTTTGTAAGAGCTAACTGAGTTCAATGATTATTATTTTGAGTTAATCGATTGTAAAATAAAATTATATTTACGGTAACACGGAAACTTTACTCGAAAGATCCCCCGAAAAATTTTAAACAAAGCTTAAGAAATTATAATTAGAACAAAAAAAAATTCTATTTTTCTGTATCATTGTTATACTGAATTTGAGTAGCTGTAACAACTCAAATAATAAATATAAATTATACAGCCATTTCTGAGTATATCACTTATATTTATCATGTTTTTATGTCATTTCTTTTACCGACTTTAAATTGTGTAAATTAATTGTGTTTTTTCACTTTTGTACACTTATGTTCTAAGTGACGTACAAATAGCATTTTGAGTTATTTTATAAGTAGATGCTGACGCACAAATAACATTCTGAGTTATTTTATAAGTAGATGCTGACGTACAAATAACATTCTGACTTGTTTTATAAGTAGATGCTGTTTTCACTGCAGAGACTGAACCCCGAATTTTTACGTTTATGTTCCTCTTACAGCTTTGACTAGTTTTTTCAGCAAGCAGCCCTAAGATATACAGATATAATAATTTCGTGAATACTGTAAAATCTAAACAGACATCTTCACTTGAGGCTGTTGTTTGGTACCGCAATAGTCTGAGCTATACATTTTTTAGAATAAGTATTTAAGTAATTCGTTGAATATACTGTATTTAAATATATGTTATTATAATAGGGGAGACATGTTTGTATTAAAGAATTACCGCGTTAAAGAAATTTAAAGAAAATATTTTTAGTTTTTTTTTTCAACCAGTTTGTATGATTTTTCTAAATTATGTACCTTTACCATTACAAGTAAGACTGTATTCTGTAATTTTTCTCAGCGCTTAAGATCTCATGTTTTATTATGCAGAAAATACTAATGAGCTCGAATATAATCAACTCTAGGAAGACTGACATTTTTAATAACTGGTAGAAGATAGCAAGGAACTATCTCTTGCTACTAAAGACATGGTGAACTCAAAGAGAGAGAGAGAGAGATATCCAAAATTGAATTTTTTTACGACAATATCCATAAACCTACAGTAGCAGTTAACAGTATTTTAAGGAGTATCACGTACCAAATACATACACATAAACGCCAGTGTTATAGGTGTGATATAGGACTTATAATAATATTAATCACTTCATTCTTTACTGCTCTAATAAGGTTTCAATTATAATTTTTTGGGGGAGGGAGGGAGACAGGGTTGTATAATTAATAAGTAATTAAACACTGGTATGTAATATCACTCATCTTACCCATTAACGGATCACGATTCCTTATATAGGCTATAAAAATTTATGTCAGTGTTTTATAGATTGTATTAATTTCTTATGCTTATATTATCACATGTGGCAAAGCATTAATTAAAATTTGGGTTCGTTTTTTTTAGAATTGCCGAATGCTTTCTGGCATCTTTCCTATAACATTCATCCTCTGTATAAATGTTTTACTGTTTTTTTTACATTATACATTTTATAGATGTATGGATGTGTTCTTGTATATATATTTTATTACTAATGTTGCATATTTCAATGACTTAAAGTACATCGTCTGTTCCATTATCACTTGATTGTTTATTTGAGAACTGCTGGAACAGACATTAATATTCCTGTCTCTATGGTGTATTTAAATTAAATTTGAGAGATACGCATATCGGTTGTGTAGATTACAATATATTTATAATTTTAATATTGTAAATTTAAACTTTTGTGATCTCGTTATAATCTTAAGCCTACAACAACCAATTATTGACCACAGAAATTCTCAAGAAACTGCAATTTTCATTTCCATTATAGTGTGATTCAAAAGCAACTCCTTTGATGTAGTTTTAAACATACAGGACTAGAATAGAATTTTTAATTAGCATCTTCTCACGACCACAGATTTCCCAGCAAGCTTATTTAATAAGCCATCCATGTAAATGAACATATGCTAAGTACAGTAGTGGTTTTATGTTCTATACGTAGGACTCATTATTTTATCACACCATAAACCTTATTCTCTGCTCTTTCTAAATAATCAACTTTTTATCCACTTTAAACTATTACGCTTGATGTTAAAAAAAGAGGTTAAAAAATGTCCCATTTCATATGCCAACTTCACAGCTGCCTGGAAACCAGACTCCACCACCTAAAGGTCATTGTCCTTTCCTTCCCCCTAGCCATTAAAATGTCAGCAGAACCATATTTCGATTGTTTATTGCTTCATTATGTAGCACTTATTATAATTAACAAGGGATTACAATTGGTCGTATACAAGTTTATAATTGTTGAAGCTGACCGCTTTACATGTTTCGCTGATGAGATCGTACTCCATGTGCATAAAGACCCTCTTCGTTCTTGTACTTACTTCGCTCCACCTTTTACGAGTCGCCGACTTCCTAAGTACTGCCACTGCTACACTCTCATCCAGAACTTGATAGTTATTGAGAGCGAGAACCAGGTCGATGAAAAACCAAAACAGAAACATTAATTTGCTGAGAATTAATACAGAATAGTCGGTTATGAACGAACATTTGTTAATCATTTCCATTCATATATTTTCTTAATATTCACCATGTTAAGGAAATTATATTTATAAAATCTGCTAAACAACGTATATAACCAGACACGAACAAAATACTAAAAACAAACACATACTTTAATGTAGCTTTGTTTATTGTTTTATACTGTATCGGTTGTCTAACACGAACAATATATTGAATACGTCTAAACTGCTCAAGTCTGGAGCCATTCATTGCTCCTTGTGTAGTACATGGGTTAGATGAAAAACTAATTTCATAACGCCAATTTCCCCGGTAGCCAACGGTAAGTTTACGGACTCACAACGCTAAAATACGGGGTTCGATTCTCTGCGGTGAACAGAGCGCAGTTAACCAACTGTGAGCTAAAACCACTCGCACGCACTTATAAACCAATATGTAGAGTAAAGTGCATTCTGCCGTAAATGGGAAAAATTACTTTCTTTGGCGAGCGTAAATCATGCAGGGATCCTTACGGATCGCTTCATAAATATGACTACACCACAAACCCCTTTAATCATGCCAATACATATAGTAAAGCACCCTTTGACGTACAAGGCAGTTCACTTTAATTATTCTATTTTTGTTCGGCTGGTGTATTAGAACTATTGCAAGTCCAAAAGACTATAAATATTCCAAATGCCATAATTATTTTTCTGTAGCAATAACTTGCTACATACTTGATGAGTATATAAACATATTTTTAAGTACATCGAAAAACAAACACATATATCTTATGTATATGTTTTGAGTTTGAATAAACAGTAGGGTTTGACTGCTACTTTTATAGCGAATCCACAGCTTTAAAGTCCTTAGCATATTTTTGCGATAATATGTCGCAAACCATGAGCCCTCGGATGCCCAGCCTAAGCATGCTAATCACTAAGCCACACCCAGCCCATATATTTCATGTAGTCACGTAGAATTTCGCTCAATAAAGTATGCAAAAAAAGTTAAGCCTTTTTTTATAAGTTATATTCAGCACTGTGTTCTATGTAAAAGAATAGTGGCCCTTTTTTCCTGTTAGCCTTACACTGAGTTCCTTATGATTTTTGCTTTTTCTTTAGCGTGTTAGATCTATGTATTTCTGAAAGAACCATAACTATGTCACACTCTCATCAAAGATATTAGGAGAACCAAAAATTATCAAAGAAATACATCTTCTTCGAATATTTTATTACTGGTTTTGTTTGTGTGTTGAATTTCGCGCAAGGCTACTCGAGGACCATTTACGATAGCCGTTCCTAATTTACAAGTGACAGACTAAAGGAAAGGCAACTAGTCAAAATCACCCTCCGCCAACTTTTGGGCTACTCTTTACCAACAAGAAGTGGGATTGACCGTTACAGAACTAAAAGACGATCATGTTCGTGACGAGATTCGAACCCGCGATCAGCAGATTACGAGTTCAACGCCTTAATCACCAGGATGTGCCAGTTTTTTATTAATAGTTAAATTCGGCATTGAACAAGAAAAATTGAAATTATTTTTCTACTCTATATTTAATTCCCTTATTACTTGTTCTTATATTTTTGGAAATATTTTCTGACAGAACGTAAATAACAATTGTTCTAATACACAGTTATTATTTATTATATCCTCCTTCATTACTATAATTTTCGATATCTCAATATCAACACCTTACATATATTTTAAACAAAATATATTATTTACGCTTTTTTACAGATTAATGGACATGGCCAGCTGGTTAGGGCGCTCGACTCCCACCTTGAGGGTCGCGACTTCGACTCCGCGTCCCACCAAACATGCTCGCCCTGTTAGCCGTGAGAGCGAAATAATGTGACGGTGACTCCCACTATTCGTTGGTAAAAGAGTAGCACAAAAGTTGGCTGTCTTCTCTGTAGTCTTTCACTGCTAAATTAGGGACTGCTATTGCAGATAGTCCTCGTGTAGCTTTGCGCGAAATTTAAACTAAGCTATAGGTTAATGTTCGTATTAATAGGGAAGATTATTTTTATTTGCCTACGTAAGCTACTTATACTTTTATTTCTCATTAGTTATCATTTACAGTATTATATAATAGTAAAATAATTTATATTGAGCATATTCGACGCGATTCAGATAATTTTGCTTTTATAATAAGCAGTTAGTCTTAGGTTTATCTATAATATCATTGGTTTAGAAAAAAGAATATATTTCGTTTCAAGATTTTGTTTTTATAAATTCAAAAAGTTAAATTTATTTTGCAAAATAAGTATATTACCACGACAAAACAAGTCCGTAATATTTGAACCTGTTACTATAGAAGATTTAACTGAAAAATAAATCTTATAGCAGTTTTAGCTGTGAACACTGCATACTACAGAAATTTTAAGCGTGAAAATTATATACTGTAGCAATTTTACTATAAAAATTACACACTGTAGCAGTTTTAGCTGTGAATACTGCATACTACAGAAATATTACGTGTGAAAATTATATACCGTAGCAATTTTACTATAAAAATTACACATTACTAAAATATGTCAGTTTCAACTGTGAAAATTACATAATATGGCAGTTTTACTATGAAAATTATATAACATGGCAGTTTTAATGAGAAAAATCACATAATATGGCAGTTTTAACTGTGAAAAACACATAATATGGCAGCCTTAACTGTGATTATTGTATACAAAAGCAATTACAACGGATGTAACGGTTTTTTTATTTCCTTTAGGCTAATATTTTAAAACAAACAAATACATCAAACTGAGTTACAGATGTGAGCAACCAGACAACGTTTCTTAGCGCAGTCTCCGTTAAGCAAGAATATTTTCTACGTCATTTCATAAGCTTCATCATATCAGTCTATTATAAGTAGGTGAGGTATTACGAATCCAGCTGCTTACAGTTTAGAAGTGTTATCCATCTGGATCACTCTTGGAAGAACCAAAATGACGGAAGTTACAAAGTGTTAGGTCAGGAATATATACGATATGAAAAATGAATCTACATGTGGACTTCTCCACGAGCAGCAAGGGGCCTGACATTATCATGCTGCTGGAGAAGATCTTGCAGTGGACGGATATTGACCTCAATTATTCGTCCGCCGCAATTTCTCGTATTAATGGGAAAGAAAATTTAGTTTCATTTCAAACAATTCTCGTGAAACACTGTACAGAAACATCTCTCGTCCAAAACTGTAAAGGAAATATTGTTTCATTCTGAACAATCCTCGCAAAAAAAAACAACAAAAAAACTGCACTTGTTTAAACATTTTTTTAAGATTCATGTTTAATTTGGTGTAGCGTCTTTCGTTATGTTGAACAAATTCTATCAAGTAAAGATCTATTTTCCGTGACTTGATTAAATAAAAAAAGAAAACTTTCTAAGAGAAAGGAGTTATTGCTATTTATTTTTCTGCTTTACTTTAATTTTTAAAGATTTTTTCAGTTGGGTTAATCTACCAGTTTATTTCAGTATCAGACTAAGTCAGTAGGTTTGAACTACTCCATTCTTAGTGTCTATAAAGTAACACTAAGTCTTTATATTTTTAATTTTTAAAGAGTTTTTAAGTTGGATTAATCTACCGGGTTACCTCAGTATCAGACTCATTCAGTAGGTTTGAACCACACCATTCTTAGTGTCTTTAATAGTAACACTAATTCTCTATATCTTTAATTTTTCTTTTTGACAGAAAAGCTTTTCTAGGCTATTAATGTTGAGCCTGGAAAAATCAAACTTTCCTAAGTTCTAATTGCTAATTTTATATTTCTAAACAAGTAACAAAAGTGAAGTAATTTAAGTTTATACTTTTTCGTGTTTTTGATTAGGAAATCATTTACCCTCATAACACAGACCTGCGAATTTAAACTTTATAAAAGTTGTTTTGGCTTTAATAACGGATTTTCCATAAATCAACTACGCGGATTTCGAAAATAATATTTTTTTTCTATTACGTAAGGATTTTTTACAAATCGGGAAGAAAAAAATCTTACTTAAATCAAATTATTATTTCATTTACCACAATGAACATTTTTTATTATCATGTATGTTAACAAAAATACAAAC
>NW_013667078.1:134368-137015 GCF_000517525.1 Limulus polyphemus
AGAAAAGGGAAGAACATTGATGACAAACGAATACGCATCCTCATTCATCTTGATTTTTTGTGAAATCCACGTCTTTTAGTTTTCAAACTACGTGTTCTGGTCTTTATGTATTGCGTTATGACGTTTTGTGAAAAATTTGTACGTGATGGAAAAAAATGGATATCATTTTCGGATTCAGCATACAGGAATAACTGTAGAACATGTAAAACTTTGAAGACAATAAAACCATCGCAGGCCTATGTTATTTTTTCTCTATCTAAAGGTTTCTCTCTCTGTGTATCTCATTTTATATGTCTAAAACTGTTATAAAAAAATTAAAAGATAAGAAAATACTGTACACAATGGATAGATGATTTATTCGTTTTGACCACGATGGCATTTTATTTTAAAAAGAATTAGTGTTAAAATAAGCTCATAGAGAAGGGTCACAGTAAAGGTTAGACGAAAAAAAAAAGAGATATAAACGAAAATGTCTCATTTATTCCCATTTTATATTAATCACTATAGGATAGTATACGTCAGTAAAAAGCTGGCAATCCATCACCGAACAATTTCAGCTTATAGCAAACTTGCAGAGAATTGTACATGCTTTTTCACACAAAACGTAGGTCTTAAATTTCACACAAAAATTACTGTCATTGTGTACCGTATTTCAGAGTTAAATTGTTGTTGCTGTTTTAACTCAGTTTTGGTTGTGAAGGAATAAACTCGATTTGCCAACCGAAAGTATCAGGAGAACATAGCCTTTGGTGGAAGTCAAAAATGACCAATTGCGATGCTAAGATATTCGAAATATATCTATTAATTAAGCTTCCGCGTGGAAGTATCACTTGTACAGGGTTGTAGTAAGGTTATTTTCAGTAAACACTAGATTCACAACATATGTTTTCTTCTTCTTTATTTTTCAAATAATGCTTAAAATGGTCTGACTCAGACGTGTTTCATAACAATTTTCTAGGCTAATTTATTCGTTAAAATGTTGTTAGATAGTTATTTATTTATTTTTCTAGGTATGTAGAAAAAATGTTTTTATTACGAGAGGAAAATTGAAACAGATTGCAAGTTAAGTGGAATTCTTTGTTTTCGATCACTACAGACGGATAAAACACAACGAAGAAGCTTGCTTGGTAAGTCTCGTTGGTTTATTTTATTTTATACAAAGGAAACATAAAACGATAACTGACAACGTCAGCTTTTACCTTAGCTGTAAAAGAATATTCCAGTATTTCAATTCATATAAATCATAATTTCAGAAATAATATTAGCGTCTATAATTTTCATATGAAAAAAATAAAACCCAACATCTTCTCTACAATATTCGAAACAACTATTTATTTTTATTCATACTTGTGAGGCTCTGTACGTTATTTTATACCATGGTAACACTTTTCATGTCACGTGTTCTATCAAGATATGACAATTTCTTGTGTCCGACTGTGAATATGTAGGATCATGGTTGGTGTCCCGTTGCATCAAAAACTTACTCGGAACTTTAGTGCTAAGGGTGCACTATACAAGTGGAGGTCAAATCTCCCTATTTGGTCAGACAAGAGTAGCCCAAGAACTGGCAGTAAGTAAGTGATATTGGCTAGCTGCCTTCCTTCCAGGTTATCAGTTAAAAATTATGGATGGCTATGCCTAGATAGCTATTTGTAGATAGCTTTTCACAAAATTTCTAAACTACTACTACTACTACTACTGTATTTTCTTTGTCGTTATTGACAGTTAGGCTTATGCTCGATTTTACTCTTGAACAATATTTAATTTAACCAGTATAATCAAGTCGTTATATTCCACTGCTTTCCGATTGCTACAACAACGCCTGAATGCATTGTACCTTAAAATTCGTGAAACCGGGTACACTATGTTTTCGCTATGAATTGTATTGCCATTTCCTGTTGTGGTTTAAAATGAATTTTATTTTCGATAAGTTTTGTCGCTCCAACAAAGAATCCTCCATTTGTAAATATACATCTAGGAAAAATGTCTGCGCAAACTCATTTATGTCCTCCGTTCTTATTGAACGGTTTAAATGAGACCGCATGACAAGAAATTTGTTAACAATTGCTTCTGGTTTAATGTAGCAATCGAAAAAAAGCGGAATATAACGACTGTATTATTCGGTTTACATTTGATTTTATTATCTCTCAGTCTATTGCGTAGTCATTCCAACACTCTTATCCTGTTTCGTTTTTTTGTAAAGTTAAACACTTATCAGTTGGCAACCAATAAATATTTCACATTTAAGGCTTGTCTTTTTTCCTAGATAAAAATTCAAAAGCTAGACTTATTTGAGATGGTTATACTAATATGGATCCTTCAAGATACGATTTCGTTGCAGATGTATGCAATCAAGTTAGGCTTAACTGTAAAGTTTTATTACTAAAGGGATTTCCTTTCAGAATGGCATGGTAAATAAATATAAAAGATAACAGTAAAACAGTGCAATTTGTGGTTAAGCTAAATGATCTTATGTGGAATGAGTTTTGTTTTAACTTTATTGTTTACAAGTTACAAATTTTAAAGGATTAAAAACATTATTGAATAAATAGAGTTGTTTAAACATTTGTTTAACAACAAGTAAAAGCTATGTACAAGCTGCCCAGTGTCGGCTAACAATACGAAGACTTAAATTGTGGCGAAATAC
>NW_013667078.1:138015-149502 GCF_000517525.1 Limulus polyphemus
TATTATGGGAGTTTTTCACTCTCAGTTCAACATTTTCACTTTTACGTATAACCCTTTAAATTATGTAGAAAAGTAATAATTTATTTGCATTAATTAGTTCGAAGTTTTTGAAATACATAAATATTTTTCGCAATTTATTGCTTAATTTCGATTTATATACAACATCTGAAAAATTACTGTCTCTTTTTTTTTACTGTGAATGTCTTAGAGAAAACTGAGATTTGGAGATTTTAATGTAAACCTATTCGATAACATGTGAACAAAAGTCGTATCAGGATTACACATGTTTTAACTGAAGTGATGTGAATATGAAGAATGTTTATACATAAACTACATGAAACTAGTTTCATCGATGACTGGTTGGGTTAGTTATACTGTAGAGCTTTCCCCAACTTACTCTCCTACAGCTTTATCAGAGCCACTTTTAATGTCATATTTCAAAACGAACATTTAATTATTTTATTAGTTAGATCACATATTTCATTTTAAAATACATTGATAAAAACATTTATTCCACGCACTAATTGAAAGATATATAATACTTTGCTAGAGAGAATTGTCTCAGAGACGACTTATCTACACAATGAGATATAACATGTGTTTATCTTGAAAATAAAATGATTCTCTAACTTATTTTAATGTGCACTGTATTTCCAACATCGTAACAGACGCTGTGTTTTAATATATAATATCCCGGGTGGCAGATCTGCATCTGTAGACCTACGTTAAGATCTTCAGTTAATTTGACTTGTCTTGGCGTTTCATGAAACTTCTTACATAATCATTTTTTTGTTTTTGTTTTCAAAATTCAGGCTAAAAAAGTGAAGCGAGCAGACTACGGACTATATGAAATAGTGGTATGTCAGGCAGACTATAGACTATATGAAATAGTTTTATGTCAGACAGACTATATGAAATAGTGGTATGCCAGGCAGACTATATGAAATAGTGGTATGTCTGGCAGACTATATGAAATAGTGGTATGTCTGGCAGACTATATGAAATAGTTTTATGTCAGGTAGACTATATGTAATAGTGGTATATCAGGCAGACTATAGCCCATATGAAATAGTGGTATATCAGGCAGACTATAGACTATATGAAATAGTGGTATATCGGGCAGACTATAGACTATATGAAATAGTGGTATGTCAGGCAGACTATAGACTATATGAAATAGTTTTATGTCAGACAGACTATAGACTATATGAAATAGTGGTATACTAGGCAGACTATAGACTATATGAAAGAGTGGCATGTCAGGCAGACTATAGATTACATGAAATAGTGGTATATCAGGCAGACCATTGATTCGGAGAATTAAGTGTATTTTAACTTTTTGTACAACATATGGGCTTCCGTAAAGGATTCGGTTTTATGTGTTTTTCTAAAATGTCATTCATTTGAAAGATTTATAAAACTATTATTTCCTCTGATCTTTTCATCTCCGCTTGATCCTTATGGAATGCTAAAATTTTCCATCAAATTTAGTGCAGTTTCCTGAGATTTTTTTTTTCTTACGAGAAGAGTAATTCGGATATTTTACTTACGCTACACGTAGCAGAATGTTTCCCGTGTGGAATGCATTTATACTTCTAGATGATTTGAAAAAAAAAAATCCTATCAAACATTTTTTACTTCCGGATAAAAAATACAAAAACACGTGCATAATAAGTGAACTTTTTCAAGAAAGTGGTTATTTAAAAAAAAAGGAATTTGGATTGGTAGTTGCATGGTATTACTTTACAATAAGTCAGATAATAATTTTAGTCACGTCTCTTCTTACTAGAAGTTTTTATAAGGCTGGTAAACAAGGATATGTTTAAAACCGGGATCAGCTTTACTGTGATATAATAACAGCACACCAACCACCAGTCAATAGGTCATGCTTTGCCAGCATATATAAGCGTTATAAGCCGTAAAAAATTTGTTAACAACGAATAAAAAAAATATATAGCTGTTTCCGCCACTATCTGAATTACGAATTTGTTCAGGATTTCGTTTGTGATTTATGTTCTCGTATGATATTCATGTTTAGTCGGTTTCTTCTGTACGTATCTTAGATCTATAGTACGCTTCTTTTATATCATACCATGTGGATAGTCATAGATGAAAAGGACAGGCCCCTTACTTTGATTAGAATAGGGGCAAACTATGTATTTTTCTCCTCACCCCACTTTTTCATTTTGTGTAATTACGCTATTTTTTAAACCTAACTAATCTGGTAAGCTTATTATGTTTTCTATTGACAATATTAACAACTATGCTACACTGACAAAATTATAAGGTTTGTGAATGGATATTTACAGTTGAAACGTACAAACAAATATTGTTAACTGCTGTTTATACTGGGCTTAAAGAACAGTACTTGTTTTTTTTTTTTGTTTTTGTCATTTAACACCAAAAATGTTTCATTCTCTTGTTAGAGATTCTTCATCAAATAGACCTAAAATAAGGCTGCCGAGCGTATTTTTTACCCCCCCCTTCACTTTCCAACGATTTTCTATAAATAAATTACTTTAAAGCTGCACTAAAACTAAACTAATTTTTACATTCTCGCATGTATGTCAATTTTGTGTGAATTACATTCAAACAACTTGGGAAAGAGCACAAGAAGAGCTTGATAAATCCATTCAGCTCGTTCTTAAATCGTTCGGAAACGACCTGAACGGTTGGATTTAAAGTCCAATTCCTCGTGGATATTTGTATCTTATTGAAAATGAAAACGGGTAGGCTATATGTCATGATAAAATGATCGATATTTTCCAGAGAGTTGATTTTGTGTTTGATGATTTTTTTGAATTGTGAAAGGTTTAATTTTGTTTTCAGAAAGAAGTTGATTGTCTTGCGTTATCCATAAATTATAGTAACAAATGGCAAAGAGTAACGTTCTTGGAGTATTTACATTATTGCAAATCATTATTGCAGAAATAAGGAAAATTAAAGAACACTGTGTTTACTGATAATATATTGTGTTGTATACTTCACGACATCTGTATTTTATCCCAGACCATACAGTAAACTTAATTATATATATACAGATAGAAATTACGCTTCCACAACAACAATTACAACCAGAGGGCACTCAGTAGAGCGCATACTTCTGCCATGCAGCGTGAGTTGATCATATTCGGTTCTCGAAAAATACGAAAATGTGTCCGTTTGTCCATCGTTATCAACGGACACGAATCATTTTTGTCGGGACAATGAGGAATAATATTTCACATATGTCCGCTAACTTTCATCAAAACCCGATCATTTTTGTCTGAGTTATAGAGCAACTGTTTTGTTGAGTTTAGCACACACTCACGTGTTAATAGATAGAGATTTGTTTTATTTTGTCAGATTATGCACTTGCAAATAGATAATAAAGAAGCACAATAAACAGCATATTTGTAATTAGATAATGTGGACATAAGTTAAACTGACTGTTTGTTTGTAGTTAAGCACAAAGCTACACAACGGGCTTTCTGTGCTCTGCCTACCACGGATATCGAATCCCGCTTTCTAGAGTTGTAAGTCTGCAGACATACCGCGGTGCCCCTGGAGGCAAATTAAATTGATATAAATAACACTGAAGGGTTTCATAAGCTGTTCTTATTGGAAACCTGTAATGGGCAAGTTAGGAATGATGCGATGAAAACTACGATTGGCTCTATTCTAATACCCTGTGCTCCTCTCTCCCTCCAGCGGCTCAGCAGTAAGTCTGAAGGCTTATAACGCTAAAACCTGGATCGACATAGCACATAGATTAACAACAAAACACACAAAAAACAAACTGATGCTTTACCACGCATACTACCTTCATAGTAATCACGCTCCCTCAATCCGGTATCATACAATATAAGACTTGATATATTTTCAAAGACTAATATAAGTAATGTTAAATTTAACATTAAGGGTGTTGTGATTTAGTTCGTCTGATGAGCTAGCTCGAAACATTCCATCTGTAACGACGCATGACAGACAGCGTGTAATTTAAATGATATTATACACCATTTTATTATCAGATAGAAGTCCTGAGGAAATTATGAATAAAATTATTTAAATGGTTATTAGTCTCATTGTAATTTTTCTTCCACTTGATGCTGAAACGTTTCTGCTTTTAATAGAAAATAGAGTAAAATATACGAAATTATATTTTTCTCAGTACGTAGTAGAGCAATACATTAAACTTGAAATACAGTTTAACAAGTAATAGAGCAGTATATGTTTTTGTAGTACATAATATAGCAACAAGTTATGTGTGTAAGACAAAATGATAAATCGTATTCGAATTTTTTTACGATTTTTTTAAAAACAAGTGTTACGAGTAAGATATGAAGATACGCATTTCTTTATAGGAAAAGCAATAGTGCATAAAAATTAATATTTCTCAGCACTCGAAAACAAATTACAATAATGTTCATTAACTGTTTTGTTTTGTTTAGCACACACTCAAGTGTAAACGGAATTATTGACAATATTTGAAGTAGAAAAAATATGTTAAAATAGAATACTCTACAGAAACCAGCGAAAGTAGGTGGCGCTACATTCACAGGGTAACAAATAATAATTTTTTTTTGTCAGAACGACGATTTTGTAAAGTTATATGTAACGTATATTTCAGTATTTACCATAAGAAACCAGAGTTATTTTGCAATATTTTATTTAGAACGCCAGACTTTACTATATTTATTTAATTCAGTCAGTTTTATGATTCTTAATAAGTAAAAAAATAATATTCCGAACACAAAGCAATCCAGTAAAATGAATACGATCACGAGCTCATGTTGAGATTTATTTATCTATAATTAGAATAATTCGCAAATAAAACTAGTTAAGCGCACAAATTAGATATATATTTAGTAATTAGGGTAAAAGTAATAGTCTATAATTATTCAATAATGTCCAACTTATGGAATGTTTATTTAAAGGAATAAATTAGACAAACCAACTGCATCTTTATTAACGGTGTAACACATTAATTAAATATTTTCATCAAATACAGTTAAAATTAGAGATTAAGAAAATATTTCCAACCTTACACGAGCGTGTGTTAAAATCCCCCCCCTTTTAATAATATATTTTTTATTCTCATTACTTCATTTGTTACTCATTGCCTTCAAAATGTAAAAAACTAAAAAAATTAATAACTAAAATCATTCAACAAAGTAAAATATCAATTGTGAAGCTATATAAAAGTCTAATTATGAAATAAACATGAATTATGTACATTACGCTGCGTTACAATAATAGCTGCGGATGAGATCTCAGTCTACAAATTAAAAAAAAAAGATGAAAAATAAATTTATCTCATAGCTAATAAAACGTTTATAACATAGGATTGAAAAAAAACAAAAACAGTAAAATCAATCTAATGCGAGCATATACGGGTAGATAGAAGATACAATACATAGCTGACACGTGAAATGATGTGTGCACACTTCACTCTAAAACGCTAAAGCCTATGGAGCACTTTGCTTGAGAAACAAAAAAGTAATAATATGTATAAATTCTAACACCATATAGTTATCAACTCCACAGACACGTCATTCTTAATAACTTGGCAGCATACTTTAATTTCTACTCTATGACAGGAACTATTTTTTCTGTCGCAGAATTACGTGCCATGATAATGGTACTTGCTTATCATTTCATGCCTCAGTCATTCAGACAAAACAAAAATAATGTGCAGGGAATGATATATCTATGATCATTGTTTTTCATGGACAGTGCCAATGACCTTGGCACACACTAACGGACCTGTAGTAATCAGGCTTCTTTTCATTTGGACAAATAGCTCGCTCGAGACATTCAACGACAAAGATTACCAAAATTCACCAGCTATTCTAATTTACACACGAACAGGAAATCTCCGTTAGTTTAGCATATTACAGCCTGAAGTTCTTAGAACGCGTACCGGAACTTACTTCCTAAGTGATACCACGAAGAAGGTTGCTCCATACAGCTGAATATTAGACAACTTTGATATAAGCAGAACTACATGAACACTTCACATTTTTATCTTTTAAAGTTATCTAAAGACGTTGGCCACCTGAACTTCGCAGCTTGATTTAAAGTTCATTCTATAAAATGGGTTTATTTTGTTATTAACGCAGCATTTAGCTGCAACTATGTTCACCATATACATTCAAGGATTGTGCTTTTTAGGAATTAATTATACCGGAGAAAACTATTGTTTTCTTTATTTGTTGTTAAGTACAAAACTACATAATGAATTATCTGTATTGTGCCCACTACAGGTATCAAAACCCGGTTTTTATCGTTCTAAGCCTTCAGATATACCGCTGAGCCACTGGGGAATGGGTAAAACTATAAACAATAGACATTGTTTAGAATGATTCATCGCTAAAATACTGAACGCAAAACGTGGAAAAAAAATGTCCAAATGTATTAGTGGAATGATTTTTCAATGATTTCTGAAATAATGATAATAAAAAAACTTTCAGAACAAAGTAGCGTTCACTATCATAATTCATCTGACCAAACAATAATTGGAAAAAAAAATTGTTCAGAGAAGTTTTGAAAATATAACTTTTTTCATTATGCACACAATATGTATATAGATATCTTTGTGTGCGTGTGTGTGTGTGTAACAGTCCAGTACAGTCCTTTTAATGTGTAACATTCTTCTTGAATCCGAACAAGCTAAATGTGTACACATGAATATATATAATTTAATACCTTGTATATGGAGCTTGATAATATTTAACTTTCATTAAGTTGTGTATATCCACATTCATCAAAATTTCCTGGCCAACCACATCTCAGCTTTTTTAAGCTACTTTTTTTATGGTGGAATAAACCATTCAACTACTTATAAATATTATTCACAACTCTATTACCATAAGCGACATTAAGTTCCTAAATTTATTTGAGCAGGTTACTTAAACGTTCGTTAATCAGAAGTTAAAATTTATAAATTTCAATGTTTTGAACATACGTTTCGATATTTTGCCCTATCCAGAATTTGCTATTGGGTCCATGATATGCCCATTGAAGTTATAAGAACTATATCTTTATTGATTTAAAGTCCAGCTGAACCAAGATCACGCTGTGAATCACCATAAAATGATTATTAAGAAAAAGAAAGAAAACGAAATACAGTTTCTAGCGCTTTTGAAAATGTGTTTCATACTCATCTCGACGAATGCGCTCGAGCTTTGTGTTCGTTTTACAGTTTTAGGAGCTCAATATTTGGGATTACTTGAAGCCAAGGTAACATTATTTACTTGTATATTTTTCTATATTTACAGGTACGGCCTTTATTTTATATTCCAAAAAAAAAGTTGTTTTAAAACATCGACAAATATCATGTTATTTGTTTTGTTTGATTTTTGTTTTTGTTCAGTTTCGCGCAATAGCTAAATGAAGGCTATTTGCACTATAGGGAAGGTAGCTAGGCAACACTATCCACCACGAACTCTTGGACTACTTTTTTACCAACATATAGTGATCCTCACATTATAGCGACCACATAGCTGGAAGGACGAGCACGTTCGGTGAAGGATTTCGATACTGCGATCCACAGATTATGAGTCGTGCTCCTTAATCACCAGGCCATGCGAAGCCTAAAATGCTATTACTATAAAAACAGGAAACCACAATATTCTTATTTCACTTTAGTATTTTAATCTTTATATTTGGAATCAAGGTTTTATGTGATATGTACAATACCCGTTCAGGTTAAAAAAAACTATCTAAGAACAATTTACACTATCGATGAGGGCCCGGCATGATCAGGTGGTTAGAGTGCTTGACTCGCAATCTGAGGGTCGTAGGTTCGAATCCCCGTCCCACCAAATATGCTCTCCCTTTCAGCCGTGGGGGTGTTATTATGTTACGGCTAATGCTACTATTCGTTGGTAAAAGAATAACCCAAGAATTGGCGGTGGATAGTGATGATTAGCTGCCTTCCCTCTAGTCTTTCTCTGTTAAGTTAGGAACGGCTAGCGCAGATAGCTCTCGTGTAGCTTTGCGCGAAATTCAAAACCATAAACCCAAACCACTACCGATGATTCAAGCATTTTATTGGAGTGAATCAAGGCCAACTTTTTGTTGTTGTTGTTGCTGCAGAACAGTAAATCTGTACAGCTGAAAATATAAAAGAAATTAAAATTACTTACATAGAGCAGAAGTTACTGATTAATATTTAATTGAAGGAGGAAGGTCCAACTTCGTTTACCACAGACCTGAAGACTAACAAGAATATTAAGCTTAGCACCAAAACAGTAACAACATTAAGCGTTAACAAAAACAACAAAAAACACATTATTGATTAAATACAATATATTTGTATATTGCCGTACTTTTATCATAAAACAAACAGATATGCTCTCACTATTACATATAACACAATTATCTTTGTGCGTATACGCGATTGATTGGTGAAACATAGACTATTTCAATGTGGCATCCATCATTAGAGCCTAGATATGTGAGAAATGATCACCATAGCCCATAATAGTGTAACAACTATCATTACAGTCAAAATATGTGTGTGAAATGATAACCATAGACCATAATAGTATAATAACCATTATTACAGCCACCATTTACATAGGATTATCACCACAGACTGTATACATCATTACAATCAAAATATGTATAAAATGATAACCATAGCCCATAATAGTGCAAAAATCTATCATCGCGATCATCGTCTATATGAAATAATCACAATAAAATATAACAGTATTATAGTATAATACATGTAATAATGGTACAGTAAGCGACTGACTGTTTTGGTGGAATGCAGCATTAGTGAGATATCTATAATTCATTCGAATTCTACATATTATCACCGTAATCTGTATTATTTTGGGATTCATCGCTACAGAGTGTGTGTGATGAACAATGTCAATAAAAATACAAAGTGTTTTTATTTTCAGCGTGACTAAATGCTAATAATAAAAAAAGGTAAGTCAGGAAGCACGGTTGGCTAACGGCTGTGACAACAGCAAGAATGCGATGTACTGTAGATTTGCAAATAGTTTCTTTACGTTTCCTACAGTAGTAGCGCCACTATACAGTAAACAATGAGTTACTTTAGTTGACATTTTATTTGGATGAGTAGCTTTTCCTGTTTTACTGCTGACCCAATAACATGTTGAAACATTCAGAGAAACACGCAAATCAAAGTGTCGCAAAAGTGAGCTTAAACAGCGACTTACCTTTTAAGCGGAATGAGCAACATATACATATAATATATATATAAATGTTTCTATATCAATGATATGCACTTTCTTATCAGTTCTTTTTATATTTTGAAAGTAAACTGAAAAATAGATATATTCTTTTTGGCAACCATTGGTAAGTACTTCTAAGTGAAAATAATGAAAATGTATACTAACATGACAACCATACTATGTCTGCTATATACACTGCCGATGAGGTTTTTCTTTCAATACCAAGGCTCTTAATGGCGGTTGAGATACGACAGATATCGTGGTGGTTGAGACGCTATTTGTATTAGTGAATTGCCTTACAACAGCTGTTACGGTGTGAGCTGAATTAAGTTTGTGAATGCGTAATAATTCTTTGTTACAGCAGATCTGTCTCTAAACAAGAGAATAATTCACATGATACAGATATCAATAAGTAGTTGCTACGAGTACTTCCTTCCATCCAGGAATGTAGTAGAGCTTGTTGCACTACATAATCATGTACGACTCTTGTTTGTTTAAAACTCAACGTTCAGTACAACAAATAAACGTAAAATCTGAACAAGGTTCGAGGCTGTGTCGGCAGAATAGTGAAACACAGATAAATGCGATAAGGCCGTCACTTAGTAGCCGAAAGGAATGTGTGTTTATTTTATGATTTTCAAACTGATAGTATTTAAGGCAGATTTTTTTTTGTCTAATATGAATGAAACGTAATAAATTATCTAGACCTTAGTCATATAATGCCGCTAAATATGAAACATTTATAAATTCAGGGGCTGAATAAAAAGTTAAAGATATGAAAAATGACATTTAAATTAAAGTTTTTTGTTTACTGTTTCTCTGGCATAATTTCTCTTGATTTGATGCTACTTTTCCATTTTAATAATAACAAGGTTTTATGCAGGTAAGCATTTAGAAAGGTGGAAATATATAGAGAATTCAGACGTAAACTCAATCACAACTAGTAATACCATGACATCATTAAAACTGACAATAATCAAGTATTATGAAATTTCATGTCGTCATTATAAGTGACAATGTTGACAATAATCAAGTATTATGAAATTTAATGACGTCATTATAACTAACAATAACCAAGTATTATGACATTTAGGCATCAGGAAAGAAACACAACAACTCTGTTGTTTCTGGACAGTGGACTTTCCTTCATCAGGGTTACAACGCTAAAAACCTGGTTTCGATATTGGCGGTGGGCAGAGCACAGATAGCCCATTGTGTAGTTTTGTGCTTAATTACAAACAAAACAAAGCAAACAATCATCAGGATTAAATAACAAAAATGTCATAACGTCATTATAACTGACAAAACTATTTTAAAATGATACATCTAATTGCACAGATAGAAAATACATTTTTTTTTATCAAAACGAGAGAAGTACGTATACTTTTCATTTATTTGCTTACATGCGCCTACTGGTAAATAGGCTTTTGTGAATTCAGTCCTTTATATTTTTATCTATAAAGTTTAATAAACTAGCAATTAACATCCTAAATTAAAAGTATTTCCACTTTAATCCAAACTAAGAAATAAAAAGGGTACATTGTGGCTGAGCGAAATATCCTCGTCATTAAATAACATTATTTTGCTCATTGTATAAAGGAATTCTGTATTCTTATACCCATTTAGAATATTCGCACAAGTAATAATGGTGGTTTCTCAATTTAGTTTCATAGCTTACAGTTAGCACACGTTGGCAGTTCTTAAAATGGACAACCTGAAGAATTGATGATTATTGTATCCACTTCAGATGTGATCCAATGAAAGTATGCAGAGTAGATTGAAATGTCTTCTAATGACGTGTTCCCAAAACAGGTGGTCAAATTTAACCAGTTTGAGGTTTTGCTTATTTATTTGGGATTCAGCCTTTTTTTTTTTTCGTTTTGCTCAAAAATTTCCTACGATGTTTGTTTGTTTTGAATTTATGCACAAAGCTACACAATGGGCTATCTGTGCTCTGCCCACCACGGGTATCGAAACTCGGTTTCTAGCGTTGCAAGTCCTCAGACATACGGCTGTGCCACTGGGGGGGGGGGGCTTCCTATAATGAAAGAGATATGTGTAAAATGTATAGCCACTTCATTTTCTGGTTGTTTAAGATATGCAACGGTTGAAAGCTTATGCCTCGGAAGCAGTTTGAGTACAGTGACTTGTGTGTTGCTTTTCCAGACAGATCCTTTTTGATTATGTTGCGTACTATTGCTTGGAGTGCGTGAAAGGCTTTGGACACCGATCTTTGTGTTCATGGTTTGTTTGTTTTGTTTGTTTGTTTTTGAATTTCGCGCAAAGCTACACGAAG
>NW_013667078.1:149842-155196 GCF_000517525.1 Limulus polyphemus
TCCCTAATTTAGCAGTGTAAGACTAGAGGGAGGGCAGCTAGTCATCACCACCCACCGCCAACTCTTGGGCTACTCTTTTTACCAATGAATAGTGGGATTGACCGTCACATTATAACGCCCCCACGGCTGAAAGGGCGAGCATGTTTGGTGGGAGAGGGATTCGAACCCGCGACCCTTGTGTTCATGAATTCTAACTTGTTACAAGACGACGCTCTTTGCTAATGTTATTAGTGTGGCGGCGGTACGACTTGTTCTAGGTCTCTTTATGGATGGTTCTAGTAGCCCAAGATGATCCAAATTTCCTTGTTTCTGAATGTTATTAAGTACAAGGGATATTCTTGTAAATTATAAATCTCTGATCTGAACCCATCTTTATGATTTGAGCGTAGGAATATTTGGCGTCGAAAATGGCTGTTACATACTCTTCCAAAAAGTGATCAGTTTTCGATAGCATCACACTACCTACAAAATGCTTGTATCATGCGAAGTTAAGTAAACGTAGACTTTGTGTTCAGACAATTTTAAGCTTTAATGCAAGCTTCCATTTGTAAACATTTTCAATATTTGTATAAAGTTTGAAGATCTAAAGTAATTTGAATCTTTCAACATATGTCACGTGATTTCACGCTTAAACGCACTCTACTCTATCTAATAAACAGCTGCTACAGGTATTTTCTTACCACGAATCGTATCTATAATTGAAAGAGGAGTTTCTCTTTAAAAAACAAAAAAACTTTTTTGCAGCAAGATTTGCATCCATGATTGATCATTGTATGAGACTCACGATATGGAATAAAAAATATAAGGTTGTGTTGAGTGAATCAAAATGTTTTTTACGCGGTTCATGTTTCGTTTTAATTGTTAATTTTTAGTTATATTTTACAAATGATGTTTAGAAACTGAAGTTTATATCAGTTTCGTTTTCTTTAAAGAGGTTACGCTTAATTTACATGAAAGTTACGTACTTAATTGTTTAATCGTTTCGATATACCCAACGGCTAAAAAACATTCTATGAATTTAACTTTTCTTATTTTGCATGCATCGAGAAGCCCCCACATTGGCTCAGCGGCAAGTCTCATGGGTCGCACATCTAAATATTCAAGTTTTGACAGCCCAATGTGTAGCTTTGGGCTGTCAAAAGCAAACAAAGAAAACGCAGAATAACACTTTGGCAGCAAAAAGCAGTATATACAGAAGAATTTGGTGTTTTGAACCTGGATGACACCTTATCCGATACATGTACGAAACAACCAGTTCAGAAATCCTAAGGTGTAGCAGGCACCTGTCGCATACAAAACTACTCTTTATCAAATAGAAGGATTAATTCTTACACTCTAAGGTCCTCACAACTGAGAGTGCGGAGTCTGATGACAGGCACAAAACTAATTAAATCTAAGATCTTCCGATTCGGCACGCTAACCATTAGACCACGCCCGGTTATATACATGAGGCTTATGTCAAATTACCTCCAAAGAAAAACAGAATATTTTACAAGGATATGAATATTCTTAATAAATTCGTTAGTGGCCATTGTAAGCTATATTTTAAGCCTAAAAGTGTTTTGCCTTTTGTGATTATCGTATTTTTAAACGTTTATCGAGTATTAGGTGCTTTCAGTAAACATGAGATGAAAATGAAAAACCAGTTGGAGTTTGTTTTCATAAACACAACTTCTTATAGCCCGTGAGTAATATTTATCGACTCGAATAGAATAAGAAACTTCAACACCCCACGAAAACACGCAAGAACATAATTTTGCCTTCTTTATTATGATACTCACACGTTTATTAACGTAATGGCGCGAGACTACATCTACTTACAGATTGTTTGTAGATTGTATTATCTTAAGGAACATAGCTATGTTGTCCTGTTTTCATGCGGAATTTTAGTGAAGTGTTTGCATTTTCTTGAGGCATTACCGATGTAAGTACCGTTTAACTTGGTAGCTTTACACGTTTTGCTTGGTTGCTTAACAAATAGAATTACCGTCACAATAGCTACATGACCTGACGTTTTGAAACAGACACTGATACCATCTACTGTTCACGTACATGCTACATTTAACGTTTTGTTTGTTTCGAACGAAGATTCTTCCGGGAACTACGCAATAATATTTCCTAAACCAAGGATTTTACTTAAAATGGTTGTTTTTAATGAACATCTTTCAGTTTGAATAAAACTGCGTAAATTGCTATCACTATTGTGATCACCATAGGGATCTAACCACAAATGTTAGCGTTATTAGACTTCTAGCTAACCGTTAAACTCTCAGAGAAGGCACATTTGAGTCAATGCCGAAAACAATAAATAAAATAGCTGAAAATAATTGTACATCATTAGGCCTAACACAGTTCAATAATAATAATAACAAAGCTCTGGTTATTTTGTTTATAGAATTTATCATTAGTAGTGGGTATAATGGTATAATTACAAAAGTGACATATTTTGATGGAATCATGAAGTGCTTAAATCACTCACAATTAATAATATTCACGGAGTTTCAAATATGCTCCCCTTTCCTTGTATAAGCACGATAGAGGGCGTGGTAAGCTAGATTAACAAAATATGTTTTACTTTGTGTGATTATAATTTTGTTAAAGGTGTGTATGTGTTATAGCAAAGCCACATTAGGCTATCTGCTGTGTCCACCGCGGGAAACCGAACCCCGGATTTTAGCGTTGCAAATTCTTCGACACTTTCAATAAGTATGAGATCAAATTGATAGAATTTGGATTTTATTACTATTATTTTTATTTTTTGCCAAGCAAAACTTCTTGGATCCTGTGAGGTATATCTTAGTCTGCTAAGACTTCCCATAGCCCCTGTAAATTGTAATGCTAGAGAAATCATTCAGCCAACACAAGCCATTTGCAAAGAAATTGGATTTTTCACTTTTCACGCGGACCAAAATCCGATCTTATTAATTTTTTGCTTTAAACGCAAAACAAACATAAAAGACCCAGGAATCCTCGAAGAATTATAAAAATGCACCAAAAGAGACTTGAAATGTTTAGTTAAAATTATTGTTTATTAGCTCCGGCCATCACGGCTGAAACAAAACTATATCGCAACCGCCATTAACATTGGATAAATGTGAACTTTCAGAATTAACCTGAAAAGTTATGAACATATTAGAAGAATGCCAGTTCTTGTACCATAGTAAGAGAACAATGAATAAATGTATTACAAGTTTTAATAAATAGAAGCAAAAATAATTGAATTAAAATTTATAAAAGGTAACCAAAGGAAATCAATAATTTTGTGATCCGTACGTTTCTATACGTGGGTCTATACGGCATTTTTGTTTTAGTATTTGCTTTAATTAATCATTTTTCAAACTGATAGGTTAGAGGGAAAGCAGATCGTCAGCAGTGCCCTCCGCCATCCCTTAGGATACTCTTGTATGATCCAATAGTGGGATTTCACCATTACCTTTATAATGCACCCACTGTCCCAAAATGTGGATCGCCATTTTTATTTTATTATTTGCCCCACAGTGCCACAGCGGCATGTCTGCGGACTTACAGCGCTAGAAACCTGGTTTCGATACCAGTGGTGGGCAGAGCACAGATAGCCAATTGTGTAGCTTTGTGCATAAATTCAAACAAACAAAAACACATTTTATTTCTTTGTGGTAACAAGACTCGAATATTAAATCCGCGTATCCAAAAAAAAAAAAAAAAAACACACACTAACACCGGACCTCGTTCGGCCTCAAACAAACATCTCAGTTTCACTCACCAGATGACGCTATATATATATTGACAGCTAGCGAAATACATAAGTGTGCCTAATTCGTTTTCTCTTATCTATTTTTCTGTCTGTATATCACAAACACACATATAAATGATATATTTAATTTACACTTTTCGAAACTATAGCTCTGTAAAGGTTATCTAAGTCTAACCAAGGTATCTTTTCTTCAGAGTTTTATTTAAAAAAAAGTTATAAAACATGTTTATGCTTACAAATGTTAATTTGTAGTAATTTACTAAATCAAACCTGTTTTTGGAACCCGTCTAATGTTCATGATTAATTCTTAAGCATCCAGTCCAAAGCTTACATAGGAGAAGTTGGAGTACCGACACCACAAAGAAAATACATAATTAATGAATATAACTAACTGTATTACGTATCACAAGCAACCGAGGAAATAATTAAACGAAGAGATTGTTCTCAAATGACGTAATAGCAAGACGTAACATGACACGTCCATACTAAAGTAGCTCAACAGAGTTATGTGATTTATTTTTAGTAGTTGAAAATAAGGGTGCACAACGCCTGCGCAAATTACTCTAAAACTTGGTAATAATTTGAATCGTATGCAATAAAAAAAGAGTGTAAATGTTCGAAGCGCAAATGTCGGGAGTTTTTGAGCTGTGGTTCAGTTGTTTGTTTGTTGTTGTTAAGTCCAAAGCTACACAATGGGTTATCTGCGCTCTGCCCTCTACGCGTATCAAAACGCGATTTTTAGCGTCATAAACCTGCAGACTTACCACTGGTTATGGATTCAAAACTTGAAACGTACCAACAATTAGCCACAGACAACGGTCACTATAAGAGGGGAGATATTAAGGCCTGTTGGCAGAATGTAAAGCTTGCAGTAACATTTATCTGAATTTAACAACAAGCTACAACATAGTAGGACTCATTAGAGCCTCATATAAAAGCAATTTCTTTCGATGGACCCTCAAAACTGAAAAAAATAAATAAATTCTGGAGCCAATCAAAATCCTGATACGATTTTCCATATTAAGTTCAAAATGCACGTGATAATGCTTTCATTTTGGTTACGCGTGCTCTTAGTCTAGGTTATCTAGTTTTTGTAAAGCTGTCCTTAACTTCAAAACAGTGTTATAGATATTTATAGTTTTATGACAAAGCTACCTAATCTATCTGCCGCCGTTCATACTTTTGAGTTATTGCTCAAAGGGGAGGGATCCAGTCATTAGCACCCTACCATTCACTATCCACGCTAAGGTATTGACTGTCACTCCTATAATGTACCTACAGCTTAAAGCGCGGGGAATTGTTTGTGGAATCGCAAGGATTCAAACCTCTACCACATGGCTAACTCGCGCTTAATTTTGTGAAAGATTCTGAGTAGTTATGACGAAGCACAAAACGCAAGAGTAACAGTAAGTCTTTTTTTATTCCTAAAATAAGGTAAATCGTAAATATAGTTTTTTAATCAAATGAATTATAGGCACAATTGACATTCATTCAAATCTTTGTTCAAAAAGAAGAAAGCACATATTCTATACACTTAGCACAAGCTGGGAGTTCGAATTAAATAGACTACAAGAAAATTTAAGAAAAGAAGTTAATGCTATATATATATATATATATATAT